>NW_019396746.1:0-7217 GCF_000591075.1 Eurytemora carolleeae
CACATTGTGGAGAAATCAAGTTTCTATCTGAATCTGGGTGTATTGTATAATAGGTTAGTAGTTATTGTATACTATACAGAGTACAAGAGATTAGTGGTTTTTGTATACTGTACAGTGTAGAATAAGTTAGTTGTTATTGAAAGCTGTACAGTGTACAAAAGGTTAGTAGTTATTGTATTCTGTACAGTGTACAATAGGTTAGTAGTTATTGTATACTGTATTCCAACGACCTCTATTTTTGGAGGTTTTTAAATATTTTCTCCGTAACACTTAGTACTGTATGTTTTTGTAATATTTCACAAATAATTAATTACTTACGTACTACAGTGTACAATAGGTTAGTAGTTATTGTATACTGTACAGTGTACAATAGGTTAGTAGCTATTGTATTTTGTTCAGTGTACTATTGTATACTGTACAGTGAACAATAGGTTAGTAGTTATCGTATACAGTGTACAGTGTGCAATAGGTTAGTAGCTATTGTATTCTGCTCAGTGTACTATTTGTATACTGTACAGTGAACAATAGGTTAGTAGTTATCGTATACAGTGTACAGTGTGCAATAGATTAGTAGTTATTGTATACTGTACACTGTACAATAGGTTAGTAGTTATTGTATACTGTAGTGTACACTGTAAAGTGTACAACATGTTAGTCTCCTGTCTATACTGTACAACAGTAAGTTACAATACGATATCTCGTATGATATAACCCACAAAGTTCAAGATCAACCATTTATCTACATAGAGCGAAGTGGTTGAACCATTTCTGCGTGGTTGAGCTATTTCCTGTTCATTAAATCTGGTTCCTACTCGTATTCTACTTTTTCAATCGGTAACAAACTTATTCTCTTTAGAACGAAATTGATTCTTTGCCACAAACTCAAATTTTCTAAATCCCTATATATTTTTTAACCTGTTGGTGTAAACCTCTGATAATTTAAAATTAGACTATTTTGTTGAACAGAATTCATAATTTGAAATATCTAAAGTTTACGAAAATGGGTGACAAAGACTTTATTCTCTTATTTTATTCCTCAGACATTTTATTCTAGATGGGGTAAACTTAATGAAGCTAGAGATGCTTATGCTTCAGCACTGCGGCTCGAACCTGGAAATATCAACGCCCGAAAGTACCTGAACAAAATAGAACAAACTTGACCAAACTTCTAAATGTATAAATAAAACAAATTACACCAGTACTTAATTCAGTATGTACAGCTGTTAAAATTTTATTTTTGTATTTTAAAACATTTTATGTCTGTTGAAATTGGAGAATTGAAATTAGTAATTTTTTTCTTTGGGTAAGTGGTCAGAATCATAGTAAAATACCGAAAGGAGTTTTTGTATTCTTAAAAATTAGTTTTTTTTGTTCAATGTAAGGTTTCTAAATGAGTTTTAGTATCATAAAGAGTGATGAAAAAACTTACCCTTTGATGTTTAGTTTTTCCTTTGTTTCTAGAACCCCCCCCCGAAACCTGGGGGGGGGGGGGCGGGAGGGAAGGTTAATCTTAAAAAACCTTAAATTCTGAAATTCGAGTAGAAGAAAAAAATATTTGGTTTTCTCCTAGTATTAAACTAGCTTTGTGTCACATGAAGAGAATATAATATGATTTGCTTTAATTGTAATTTTGTAGTTTAGTTTTTTCAAAAACAAGCATTTTATGTTACATCATTTATTCCGTAGATATATAATTTGTCTTAAGTTTATTAACTACTCTCGTGGGAACCCAGCTAAACTAAATTAAACTAAAATTTCCTTCCTAAAGTCAACCCATTCAAGTTTTTTTTAAACCAAGCGAAGAACAAGGTTAAAAATTTGGCAAATTGTCGGGGAAACAAATATTAAATATTTTTGTAAAACTTCTCAGATTTTTTAAAGTCTTAAGAATCAAAAGTTTTTAATTTAAACAACGATCCAAGTTTTCACTAAATATTTGTTAAATTGATCAGTTTTTTTAAAGAACCTAAAAATTTTTATTTGAATATCGATCAAGGTTTTCCTCAACACCAAATATTTGTTTTATTAAGATTTTACATTTTTTTACAATTTCAACGTTGGAAGTCAATACTTCTGTATTTGTATTTTGACAAAAAAAAACACTTACTTCACTTACAATTCTATGAATTTAATTTTTTTATTTATTTATTTATTTTTCCCTATAAACAGATGGAATTATTTACCATTTCAATGTTTTCAAATCTATTAATAAGACAGTACATATCAGTACACTTCAGTACATTTCAGTACATATATGTGTGCAAGAAGAGTTTGAGAATTTTCATCAACTAAGCAGCAAAGCTACGATAATTTTTAAATGAACTATAATCGACATTTAAGAAATTTATGGCCGCAGCGCCGGTCTCACCTGTCTTAGCCGCAGCACTCGGCCCCATAGCACATCCTAGCTTCAGCGCTCGGCCTCCTAGTTGAAACTTGAAAGGGGGTAATTTTAAAATTTTGAGTTAAATTTATTAAATATTTGTTCTAAAGGACTAGTCCTTTTGAACGTCAGTACCAATAAATATTAGTCCAAAACAAACGTTAGTCCAATCTATCATTAGTTCATTTGATAGGACACAAAAGTTACAGAGATTACACGAAATTTTTCATTTTTATAGATAATTTTTTAAACTCATTAAAAGCAGACAACTTTTTTAACAGCCAGGATTAGGAGTGTAGGAAGAAAGCAGCATCATCGATTACCGATTTAACTGTACCCGCTGTAGAATGACCTTTTATGATAAAAATAAATTAAATTTTCTAATTTTTCTGACAGCTTAGTGCAGTTTTTTATTAAAATGTCAGAAACCATCATTGCATTTTTGTCAGATTTTGCTTGAAAAATATTTATGAGTTTGAAAAAAAAGAAATATATTCTTTATTTGAATATTATTATTGTATTGGACCAAGTCATTTTAAAAAGCCCAAGAAAACGTCGACTAAACTTTTAGAATTTCCCGGAAAAGATTCTCTGATGGGATTTCTCAGGAATTTCCGGGGAATAATGCTCAACTACTGAAGGATTTATCTAGAGCATGAGACCCTTTCCGGAGAATTTCTTGAAACCAAAACTTTGTCTCCAAAATATCTCAAGTTAGTTACAATGTCCATTGAATTTCTCCGCATGTTCTGATGAGCAAGTTTCAAGAATTTTTCGGATTTCTGTTTCCCAAAACATCTCTAAAATCCCAGAAATGTCTGTGTAGTGTGTATTCAGTTTTAGGAATAATAACTTCAAGTGACTTTCCATTTCATGACTGGCATGCTCAATTCACAACTTCTGAAGTTAGAAAAAATATTTTTTACAATATTTATTAAATTCTGAAATTTACCTGCTCTGTTCATTGGAGGGAGTTTCTATAATTTGGATTTAACTGTTTAAATGTGGCATGAAATTATTCATACAATCCCTTGAACACTATAAAGGCCCCAACCTTCTGAATCGATGTGCAGAAAAAGTCATGCGAGTACAGGTAGTGTTGCAATGCATGTTCATTGTTCATAGTCCAGTTTTTCAAGACCAGCTTATCTATATATAAATTTGGCTTGCCTGTCTGTTTGTTTGTATCCATTAAACGGCTGAACCGATCGGGGCCAATTTTTTTGTGGGACATCACGTGACCACAGGGAAGGTTTATGAATGATAAAAATAAAATTAAAATTGTTTTAAATGTTTTTAATCTTGTAAAATAAATTTAATTCTTCTAAATCCGCGAATATTTTTTTAAATCCGCAAAATTTTCTTCTTCTTTTTTTAAAATGTAAACATGTTCACAATTTAAACTGAAGATGGGCGCGAAGCGCCCTAAAAGCCTTGTTTGACAAAAACGCTAACTTTATTACAGGGTTACCCATAAATAATGAGACCTCAGAGACGATTGTGCGGAATTTGTTACTCCGTTTCCTTGCATTCAGAGTTCCCTGTAGGCCAAAAATGGTTTTTTTCTGTTCTTAATCATTTAGTTTACCAATAAAATACTTAGTTGAATGCAGAAACCAAAAATAAAGATTGAATTTTTTTTTAGTTTTCTTTGTGGTAACCCTGCACATAGTTCGGGTGTGCTAGGGAGGTTTGAAAAAAAGTAAATATTAAGACGTCAGGTGTTTTTACATCCATTTTCAAGGTTTTTTTTTCAAAAATGTAGCTATTGTTTAAATATTAAAAAGTAATAGGCCAGCCATCTGACTGACCAGTACCCTACCCCACGCATTGAACTTTGGTTAGCAACATATTCTTTAGATTAATATTCCTTAAAGAATCATCTATTTGGGTGGTTACGTTTTGTTCCTAAACGTAACCACCCAAATAGATGATTTTGAATGTCGACTTTGCGCTCAAACTCGGTAATTATACATCATTAAAACGTATTATCAAATAAATCCTAAAAAAATTCTTCACAACAAAAATGTAATGCAAGGAAAGTTCATTGCAATTGTGCACACTCTGCGTACATATTGAAAGCAGTTCTCTCTGGGAAGAATAGATGCATGAGTGTTCGTTTAGTTTTCGAGGAGGTTAAAAGCATTGAATTTTGATAATTTTGATAATTCACATGATAGTTTCCTATGACCAGAATATTTAATTGATTATTTATGTGAAAGATGGATCCCATGTCAGACTTCGACATCCGTCTTGTGTTTACAGTACCGCCCAGTGACAGTACACTGCAGTACAAAAAATGCGTACACCTTTGAAATAACTTTCCTTCCATTAAATCCTTGCTCCACAATACTACATTCTCAGTTCAACTACTACAAATTGCCGGTCACTCTCTTTAAAAGACAAAAAAAAAGGTAATAGTGTCAAAAATGAGAGTGCTAGGGCAAAAAAAAACTAGACGGGATGGAAGGCAAACACCACTCCCCCCTCACAGCTTGTTTATGGTTAATCTATATATATTGTAACTCAACTCTAATCTCCTAATAAATGCAGTTGTCGAAACTTCAAGATAGATGGAGGGAAGATATTAATATTAGGACAGAGTGCATTAGTTCTTTATTTCTGTAAATGTCTGTTTGTTTTGGTAAATATTAAGATTCTATTCAAGTAAAATATTTAAAATGTTTGCATTTTTGACAATCAAACATCGACAGATAAGGGATTATCGATTCCAACTTTTTTCGTATATTTTTAATTAACAAAGTTTCTTTCAGACAAATTTGGATTTGAAAACCTCTAATTATCATATACGTCTTACTAAACACAACGATTATCTCATAAAAGGTGTCTCACTAAATATGACCATTTCAAGACAGAGTAATTCGTGTGTTTATCTCTAAAATGGTGTTCAAATTATCGGAAACTGCCGAGTCTCGCATTAAAGTGTGAAGTGAACACAATTGACTTTATATTTTCTTAAGAATCCCAAACATTTTATGTCAAAAGCGGTTTATACAATTTGAATGAATACATTTTTTTATATGAACAAATTGGCGCGGTTTTTTATGCGAACAAACTTGCACTGGTTTTTTAAACGAAAGGTTTTGTCTATAGCTTGGATACATTCAATCATAACTCCTCTTATTGAAAATCTATTGGGAAAATGTTTTGACTTTCTGTTATGTCACCTGAGCTGAAAACTTTAGAATAAGATATCCTTAATCCCAATTACTTAATCCGAGTATTCAATGGACACACTTTTGATTTTCTTCTTAAACCGTCCTTTCGTGGATATAGTAGAGAAAATCAAAAACCAGTTTTTCTAATTTAGAGAGTTCCTCCCATTTCTGTATAGTGTATGTGGCGAGCAAAATTTCAAATTTATCGGCATCATATATGCGACTCTGATTGGTTGAATTTTATACACTTTTCAGGATACTAGTACAAGATTAAATTAGTCTCGATATTAAGAAAAAGAGAGGATCACGCATTAATCTCGATATCCACCATACTAAAGTTTTCAGCTCGGATAAGTTAACTTTATTCAAACTTGCTCATAAAATTATAAGCATAGATAATAGAATATATAGAGAGGAATTAAAAGAATCTCTCGGTATGAATTTTTTCAGTCCCTTTCAGCCTGAAAGGGAGTTCAAAGTGTACAAANGAAATACAAGATTTAACCATCAGAAATACAAGATTTAACCATCAGAAATACAAGATTTAACCATCAGAAATACAAGATTTAACCATCAGAAATACAAGATTTAACCATCAGAAATACAAGATTTAACCATCAGAAATACAAGATTTAACCATCAGAAATACAAGATTTAACCATCAGAAATACAAGATTTAACCATCAGAAATACAAGATTTAACCATCAGAAATACAAGATTTAACCATCAGAAATACAAGATTTAACCATCAGAAATACAAGATTTAACCATCAGAAATACAAGATTTCACCATCAGAAATACCAGATTTAACCATCAGAAATATAAGATTTAACCATCAGAAATACAAGATCTAACCATCAGATGATGAAGTATCCCCCCTGGCTTGTTTGACTTTCTTCCGTAGATCTGGTTTTATACTTCTCTGTAGAGAGGTAAGAGGGGGCCGGATAAACTAAACAAAATAAAAAAAAAAACTCTTTATTTTCCCGGGTGAACAGCGAACACTTTATGTTCCTTATAACCATTTTTTTTGTCCCAGCTGACAATTTTTATGTCCTGGCTATATTATAACAGCATTTATGTTTCAAAATGTAGAAATGAGACATACATAAAACTGCCATATGTACCTATTCAGGGGTCAGGGGCTGGGACGGGTATTGTGCTTGTGTCGTCACAAATCAATGAGTTAAAAACAAACAGAGACAACCAATTTCCCTTTTGACAGAAATCTATTTCATTTATGTGTAACATGTAGATAAAACATCAAAATACTAAAAATAATTTTTAAGTTTTATGAAATTTAAAGGTGAAAAATTAACGAAAGTCGCCGATATTTTAAACCGTTCGTTCTTTTTTATAAACCGTTGAAAGTACGGCTTTTTCCGTTTGTTATACCGATTTCCAAATAAACGTTTCCCGTTTAGTGACGAACTTTTCCATACTATTAACCCGGGACAACTAGATCTAGGGAGTAGGGATATAAATTAGTAATCGTATTTTTTATTTTTATCCTTATACACCATTTTTTTCATAAACGGATTCATATATCGGATTCATGAACGTAAACTTAAAATATATATTTTTGTTTGATTTTTAAAATAACATTTTGATTTAGTGGATCCCGGAACCAGGATGGAAATGAACTGCACTCAA
>NW_019396746.1:7419-20940 GCF_000591075.1 Eurytemora carolleeae
AACCTAAAGTCTAACCGCGTCAACCTTGTTGCACCGAATATTCCTATTGAGTGTCAGCTTTATTTACCCAATGTCCGGGCGATTCAGTACAAACTGGGACTGGAAAAGTTGACCCGGCTGCCCGTGTTTTAATTTAGTTATCAATCCCCGAAAAAAACATATTTCGCCCACCCCACCTACCTACGCTAAGACGTCCTACTGGAATAAAAGTTTTATTAAGACAAATTTGATCATTTTTCCCATAGCTTGTGTTGTAAATACAAATATTAAAAATCCGTTGAATTATATTTCTATGTTTAATGGTTATTTTTGAAAATATTTTTCTTAAATAAAACTTTTTAACATTTAAAATCTGTTCGAGCTTCTTTTTATTCACAGTGAAATTGAAGAGGATGATCAAAGATTATACTTGATTATTTTCATGAAAAATGACAACATTTATCAATGTTGATTTGTTTTAATGATTGATTTATAAAATCTGACAACCTAGAGATAGAGATGAGCGCGTTCGGCTTTTTTCATTTCGTTTGCTCATCGTTCGTTCTTTTTAGTCGTTCAAAAAATAATTGATTTTGTTTGTTCTTAAATTTTTCTTTTATTTTCCATTTATTTCGTTCGTTTTTCACTAGTTTTTCGTTTTTTCGGTAGTTTTGTAAAAAAAATTATAGTTTTTTAAATAAGTGTGTTAAACAATCGTTTGTTCGGTAAAAAACGATATCTTTTTTAAAACATTTTCGGAAAATTTGTTTGTTCAGTCAAAAAAAAACATAATCGTTCGAACGATTTGAAATAGTTAAATTTTGTGTCTGTTAATTTTTTAATTTCTCTGAACGATCCGTTTGGTTCGTCTATCGTTCGTTTTTTTATTTCTGAACGACACCTAAAGCGGGCTGTACAGTACACAGACAGATTATACCAGGCAAAACGGGACGGTATACCAAATGAACCTGACCCTTCGATTCTAGGAAAATTCTAGTGCATAGGTTAAAGGCCCCCGAGACCATTTTTAAATCTGTTTTTGTTTAGAAATTATCCAACTGTTTCAACAACCTACTCATCATCCTGGCCTGCTTCGATATCATCTTCATCGTATTTACAGTCTTCGACTACAGCTTTGCTAGAGGTTATACCTTAATCCTATTCTAGAGATTAGTTTAATCATTTTCTAGAGGTTAGTTTAATACTTTTCCAGAGATTAGTTTAATACTTTTCCGGGGATTGGTTTAATCCTATTCTAGAGATTAGTTTAATCCTTTTCTAGAGATTAGTTTAATCTTTTTCAAGAGATTAGTTAAATCCTATTGTAAAGATTAGTTTTATTCTATTGTAAAGATTACTTTATTCCTATTCTAGAAATTAGGTAAATCTTTTTCTAGAGATTAGTTTAATCCTATTCTGGAGATTAATTTAATTATTTTCCAGAGATTAGTTTCATCCTTTTCCAAAAGTGACAATTTCCCAATTGCCAACTTCCCAAATGGGAAATTTTCGAAGCGCCAATTTCCCAAAGGTTTGGTTAGGCCTTCTGAGACGCTGGAGGCTGCAATAAAGGCCGAGCTCTGCGGCTAGGATGGGTCTAGAGGGCCTAGCGCTGAGGCCATAACATGATAGAGGCCGACCGCTGAGGCTAGGACTGACTTGGAAAGTTGCCGCTTGTGAAATTGAACATTCATGAGAAGCTGCCACTTGGGAAAATACCCTTGGGAAGTTGCCACTTAGGAAAATTCTGTTGGGAAAGTACCTAACATCCATTAGATTACTACAAGCTGGTACAGATCTAGATATTTTTATTTTAAAACAATCTTTGCATCAAAATTTTCTTCAAAATTGTCCTTTTCGTGCAATGTAGTTTGAAATAATAAAGAATTATTGGAAATCCTACTTTCAAGTTAATTGTTTGTTTATTTTCTACATAAATCAAGTTATCTGATTATTTTATTTTCAAACATATTTTTCTCATTATTTATTTCTTCAAACTTTTGAATAATTTACTTAATTTGATAAACATAAATTGATGAAAATATAAATATTCCTGGGAAACACTACTTTAAAGAGATGATTGTTATATTTTAAATTAGCCTTCATTTAAAGAAGGGTACGCCCGATTCACAATGGTACCCTTGACATTTAATCTGATCAAAATTGCAAAAGATGTTGTCGTTTTTCTGACTTAAAAAGTGTTTAACTAATACTTGATCAGAAAAAGCTATTAAGGATACCGTGCACGGTGAAATTGGACATGACATTCTATCATTGGAGGGTTACTTGATAATTCGTTACCAGTGATCCTTTAAGGACATTCACGTTTCCGAAAATCTCATTAAATATCTATTTAAACTAGTGGAAAAAGGAATGCAACATCTTCACATGTTTCATTTTCACGCACCCTGACCCTCTAGCAAAAGTAGAGTCAACCTAAAGTCTAACCGCGTCAACCTTGTTGCACCGAATATTCCTATTGAGTGTCAGCTTTATTTACCCAATGTCCGGGCGATTCAGTACAAACTGGGACTGGAAAAGTTGACCCGGCTGCCCGTGTTTTAATTTAGTTATCAATCCCCGAAAAAAACATATTTCGCCCACCCCACCTACCTACGCTAAGACGTCCTACTGGAATAAAAGTTTTATTAAGACAAATTTGATCATTTTTCCCATAGCTTGTGTTGTAAATACAAATATTCAAAATCCGCTGAATTATATTTCTATGTTTAATGGTTATTTTTGAAAATAATTTTCTTAAAATATAATTAAAAACTTTTCTGTTCGAGCTTCTTTTTATTTACAGTGAAATTGAAGAGGATAATCAAAGATGGCTGTCGAGATATTCTTTATTCTTGATTATTTTTAATGAAAAATGACAACATTTTTGCAAAGTTATCAATGTTGATCTGTTTAAAAATTTATTTATAAAATTTTGACAAAAGATTAAAACAAAACTGTACAAAGATTATTTTAAAAAGAAATGCAGTATTCTATTTTATTCACTATATGCCCCCTTGGGATTCTCAAAACCACTACTCATCATCCTGGCCTGCTTCGATATCATCTTCATCGTATTTACAGTCTTCGACTACAGCTTTGCTAGAGGTTATACCTTACTCATTTTCTAGCGATTAGTTTAATCTTTTTCTAGAAATTAGTTTAATCCTATTCTAGAGATTAGTTTAATCATTTTCTAGAGATTAGTTTAATCATTTTCTAGAGATTAGTTTAATCATTTTCTAGAGATTAGTTTAATCCTTTTCCAATGATTACTTTAATCCTTTTCTAGAGATTACTTTAATCTTATCGTGGAGATTGGTTTATTCCTATTCTAGAAATTATTTAAATTCTTTTTCTAGATATTAGCTTAATCCCATTCTAGAGATTAGTTGAATTTTTTTTCCGGAGATTAGTTTAATCCTTTTCTAGAGATTAGTAAAATCCTATTGTAAAGATTAGTTTATTCCTATTCTTGAAATTAGTTAAATCGTTTTCTAGAGATTAGCTTAATCCCATTACAGAGATTAGTTTAATCCTTTTCTAGAGATTAGTTTAATACTTTTCCAGAGATTATTTTAAAACTTAACAGGAGGAGACTAGAGATTAGTTCAATGCTGAACAGGAGGATAGAGATTAGTTTAATACTGAACAGGAGAATAGAGATTAATTTAATACTGAACAGGAGAATAGAGATTAGTTTAATAATGAACAGGAGAATAGAGATTAGTTTCATACTGAACAGGAGGCTAGAGATTAGTTCAATACTGAACAGGAGGATAGAGATTAGTTTAATAATGAACAGGAGAATAGAGATTAGTTTAATACTGAACAGGAGAATAGAGATTAGTTTAATAATGAACAGGAGAATAGAGATTAGTTTAATACTGAACAGGAGGATAGAGATTAGTTTAATACTGAACAGGAGGCTAAAGATTAGTTTAATACTGAACAGGATGATAGAGATTAGTTTAATACTGAACAGGAGGATAGAGATTAGTTGATAAGATAAGATAAAGTTTATTGTTAAAATACATGTATCTGTATCTGTATCTGTATCTGTATCTGTATCTGTATACAGAACGAGTTTACGATTTCAAATTGAGTCCTAATATATTTAATATTGATATTTCTATATTTGGTTTCTGAACAACTTGAATATTTCAACCATAATTAGTTTAAAATATATCAAGACATTCCTGTATTCTGTATTTGCTTTTGCATATGTTAATTCCAATTGGTAGACTGCAGACTCCAATCAAAGTTATTTGTGAAAGTCAAGACAGTGGGGAAAGTAGACATTGTACAGTTATCAACAATTGCTCAAGTTAAATGAAAAAGGATTAGAAAAATGTTTAAAATCATGTAACTAAATGTAAACACTGAAAAACTGGACTTTTTCTTTTTAAAAGAAAAGGATAAAAATTGTATGACTAGTTCTGAAATCAATCAAATCATTGTTGCGTGGAATATTTTAGTAAATAGGTAGAGCCATAGATGAATAAAAATACAGATAGAACACTAGATGTCGTCTTTTCAAGATTTAGAGGTTTTTCGTTCACAATAACCCTGAGGCAGAAGCGAAAAGTAGTTATTGTGAACGAAAAACTCCTAAATCTTGAAAAGACGAGATCGAGTGTTCGATCTGTATTGTTAATTAATCTATGGATAGAGCATTTAGTTTCCGTTTAATTCAAGGAGGAAGTACAAACGGAAAAAGTAAATAAAAGGGACCGGATCCATTACTGAGGGGTATATCTGTTTCTCATAGCGAATTTTCAGAATCCGGATAATTTCCTAAAAAACCCTCATTCTTATTTTGTATCCTTATATTTTTTATAAAAAGGTTTATTTCATTTAGAGTTGTGCATATCCGATCATATCCAATGGTACCTTTTTATCGTTGTAAATCGGACATTAACCACTTTTAACGGGGGGGGGGGAGGGACTTTTTATTCCGTCTACAGGCTCGAGAACCTTGGTTGCATCGCCATCTTGTCTAAGTTTATTTAATGTGAAAAAGTCCAAATAATTTTTTTTGGTTTTTTCTATTTTACTTCACATGGAATATTCTTAGAAGGATGACAATAGACTGAATATTTTCCAAAAACGGGGTTTTCATGTTTAAATATGAATCCACTAAAACCTGATTTATCTGCTTTCTCCAATTATTAAAATCAATTTTAAATTTGATTTTTTCTTCAAACCTTACAAATATTTTATAAACCATATCAAATATTCTGTATTACGACGGAAGTTCAAATATTTTGATAGAAAGTATATAAAATAAATTTTCTGTATGGTGCATTGCAATATGCACTAGAACCTAAGTATTGATCTCTAAAGCCAAAAAAATAAGTGTTTTTTTTATTTTTTGGGGTAGCCTAATATATAAGGACTGATTCGATAAAAAAGCATAAAACTCTCCCGATAGATAATTCTCGTAGTTAACCTTAAAAATCTAAATATTGATTTATGACTCGATCATTCCTTTTTTCAATAAAAGATATTTTTTTCTCAAAAATATTCTGCTTTCTTAATACTCAACTATGTACAGAGTAACCTCTAAGAAAGTTCTCTTAAAACAAGTTTTCGGAAATAAAAGTCCTAAAATTTGGCACTTTAGAAGTCCTCTGGACTAGGACTTAATTTTTTTTGAAAAAAGTCCCAGAAATCTTAAACACAGGACACTATTTACAATTACAATTTTTCTCTCGGGACATTTTCCCCAAGATTTATTTCCAGGTTTTTTTAAAGAAAGTTTTTTTCCTCGTGATTCAAACTTAGATTCATATGTACAGTGACTTCAGTGTGTGTATAAAATGTTCGTAATATACACTTTGTATGAGTTTTTCTCTTTAAAGCTAAAAGTTATAGATTGTATGAAATATAAAAACCTCGAGGAAGATTTAGATAACTATTGCCGCCACAAAATGGCAAAATAGATTATACAAAAATAGCCAATTAGATTATTCGTGTAAACATTAAGCAGACATAAACCACCTAACAGACATGAACCGTCTGACAGACATGAACCATCTGACAGACATGAACCACCTGGCAGACATGAACCACCTGACAGACATGAACCACCTAACAGACATGAACCACCCAACAGACATGAACCACCACAATACAATACAATACAATACAATACAATACAATACAATACAATACAATACAATACAATACAATACAATGAATAAATATTGGTTAGTTCACCTATCCGTTAAATAACATGAGTTTCTGTTGCTCTGTATTTCTAACAGTGCTGGTAGCAGGAGAAAGGTATTTTTTAGAAAAAATAATCATGAAATCTTATTATCAATTTCCCGGTAAAACCTAAGCTATATTTAAAATTGTAAATTAAACTATTCATTTTTTTTGGTCTTAACGTAATTTATAAATATAAACCCAGGGTGACCAAAAAACAAGAATCTTAAAGTGCTCAAAAATTGGCTATGAATTAGAATTTTTTAAATGGGTTTGCTGAAGTTGATTTTTTAAATTTAATTTAGCCAAATAGAAGCATCGGTCAAAAAACTTACACTTCTTCTAAAATTTAAAGCTATGTACTACAGAACATTTTTGAGTCTTTTAATTACTGTGATTAATGTAAACTCCTAATAACAGTTAATTTTCTTGTCACCCTGTAAGTTTTTAGGCAATTTTAAACTTCATACTTATACTGGAATAATAGGTGTTCTGAAACCTTCTTCATAAAAAAAGCGTTAGCAAAAGATTTTTATTTTTTCGACTTTCAGTCGCTGACCTTGTTGCACAGTAATATTATATCAATACAATAAAGACGACTTTAGATTTCAATTTTGAATGATATCAAGCAGTTAAACAGCATGGATACACATAAAAACATGTTAATCATAAAAAGCTTTTCCTTCATTACGTGTAATCTTGTGTTTTTATAAAAGAGTGTGAGTAATCAAATCTTAAATGAAAAAGTCGTCATCATTGTATTAATAAAATCGCCTACCACTGTATAAAAAAAATTATTATAAAACATTTAAACTGTATTTAGATACCTTGCAGTCTGCAGACCAACAGAATACAGAGATATCAATCTGTCCAAATCAGTTAGCATGAGGTATTTAATCCATCCTATTTTGAGTTGGATACCCATATTACCGAATATGTGATCTCGATTACCACAGTGGGCAGTTGTAAATTTTACGCAGAATCTGCTTGATCTTCGATATCCGCAATTTCTTTGTTCTCTCATTGCGAAATTCCCTGGCTTCTGATTGGCTGTTCGTTTCCCACAGACAACACATTTTACTGGATATCTAATAAGATTGAAGTGATATGCATGGTTTAACAAAAGAGCTGTTTTTAAGAAACTTGACATTGGTTTTTGCACAATTTCTGTTTTTTTACGTTGGACTTAAAGCATAATTATTCCACAGTTTTACGGGTTCCAATGCATGGTATTTCAGTGCTTTATGTTGTTACAGCAGCAATCCTCTTTTCAATTTGTGAATTTTACAAAATGAATTAGACGCTAGGTAATTTGAATAAAGAAAAAAGAATAAGGTGTAAAAATACATTTATAAATTTAAAACAAAAAGCTGAAGACTTCAGTGATAACTAGAAAAGTCTGAAATAGGAAGACGACTTTACAGCAATACTTAAAAGTATTTGATATTGACACTTATTAAGTCACTAAATAAATAAAATGTATCTGTTTACACTGCACAATTGCTGCGTCCCATGCTAATTGGACTATTCAACATAATAACTGGAGTCTAAAAGTCATCTTCATATTTCCAAGATTTCTGGTTATTACTGTATGTGTAAGGTTTAAAGAGTATAAAAAATGTATAAACGTAATATATTCATGGAAGTATAAAACATCACAGGAATCTCTCTAGGTCTACAAGATCGGAAATTTTTACTTTAAAGTTTTCCATATATTTTATAGATTAATAACACCACAGACAGAACACCAGATGTTGTCTCTTCAAGATTTAAAGGTTTTTCGTTCACAATATCTCTCTGTCTTGTAATTTAACGCTGCCTGCGCGGACCTTCTTTGGGCTTCTGCCTCAGTCTGAACGAAAACCCCCAAAATCTTAAAACGACGACATATAGTGTTCTCGTTGTGTTGTTATTAATCTATGATATATTCAGTAAAGTGTAGAAATGAAATTTTATTAATTATATTTAAATGAAATTATTAATAAAGATTTTCCCAAACCAAAACTTTCACAGAAAAATGAAGTTAAAATAGATAAATATTTAATCCAAAACCAGAGAACTTTGGAATAGTAAGTCGACTTTTAGACTCATGTTTTGACTTAAAATAGTCCAATGAACATCAGGCATATCAATTGTGCAATGAAAACAGAACCATTTCACTTTATACCTATTTTAATAATTTATTAGTAAAGGTTTTGCTTTGAAACAATATCAAGTGCAATTCAGTATTGCTTGTCGTCTTCCTATTCTATAGTTTTCTGGTTATCAATTAATGTACATAAAAATCCATTTTTTTAGCAATGGTGAAATCTAATTTCAGAATATGACCTGCAATTTTATTTTTTTTAAATGAGAGTCTACAAGGAGTGCACAGAAACTCAAACATATTTTATATGATATTATGACTGTTTATAGGAATATATATATTGTGATCTTTAGGTAGTGTTGCAGGTTGCTAATCCTTTTGGATGATTTTTTTTTCAAATTAATTTTTCCTAAAAAGATCTAAAGAACTCGTTTGTTTTTGCATGATTTTTAAATCGTTTTCGTTTCGTTTTTTTGCAAAAATCTTTTAGAAAACATTTGTTTTTCTTATTTTGACCCTAAAGGATAATAGGCAAAAACTACCCAAGAAACGCAACCGAATGAAGAACATCACTATCTGTCATAGGGTTCTCTGCTATGTGGTTCCTGTGGTTCTGGGAAGCATTGCTCTAAACATTCCAAAATTTTTCGAAACTGAGTTCACATACACGAACAGGTAAACCTTTCTTTCTACCTGTTTTCCTGTCTACCTGTCAACCTTACTTCCTGTCTATCTGTCTACCTGTCTACCTGTCTACCTGTCTACCTGTCTACCTGTCTACCTGTCTACTTGTCTACTGTCTACCTGTCTACCTGTCTACCTGTCTACCTGTCTACCTGTCTACCTTTCTTCCTGTCTATCTGTCTACCCTTCTACCTGTCTTACTGTGTACCTGTCTACCTGTGTACCTGTCTACCTGTCTACCTTTCTTCCTGTCTACCTATCTACCCTTCTACCTGTCTTACTGTGTACCTGTCTACCTGTGTACCTATGTACCTGTGTACCTGTCTACATGTGTACCTGTCTACCTGTCTACCGTTCTTCCTGTCTACCTGTCTACCCTTCTACCTGTCTTACTTTTTACCTGTCTACCTTTCTACCTGTCTGTTTGTCTACCTGTCTACCTGTCTACATGTCTGCCTGTCTTCCCAGATACCTATTTTCTAATAATTCTTATTATTAGTTCGACTAACGAGAGTATGGGACAGGGTTCAATAGAAGGGTTTAATGTGACTCCTCTTAAACTAGATCCAAACTATATTAAATACTACACATTTATAATCAGGTAAACATGTACATTTAACAGCAGTACAGTACAGTGTAGGTGTACAATATGTACTCCTCTGTGGTGCAATTTTTAGCCATGCTTAATTCACATTTTAGTTTATGTTACAAACTTTGTTGTAAAATGTACAATTCTATTTCTTTAAGAGAGCTTTGAGCCCCCCAATCTTGTGAACAAGTTTAGTCTTTAAAAATTCGACCATCTTAAATCAATCTCAAATTTTGAGGATTTTTGTATTTGAATTGGCGCATTTTCAAAAAAATGGGGCCCCATCGAATACAATACAATACAATAGGATTTTTGTATTTGAATTGGCGCATTTTCAAAAAAATGGGGCCCCATCGGTTCTGTCGTTTTGGCGTCTATTGGACACAAACAAACTAAAAACAGACACTCAGACAAGCAAAGTATTTATTTATATATATATATTACATACAGACAATGAACAATGTTTTAAACGGATTAATGGTCATTAATGTATAACCATTAATTTATTCTTATTCATAAATGATCCATATATATTTTAAAGATTATTTAGTTAAATCAATTTTTAATAAATAACTTAATTAGTTTAAATAATAAATTATATTATTTTTTCAGGCTTCTACTTACTGGAATTCTACCTATCGCATTTCTTTCCTTCTTCAACACAAAAATATATATTGTAAGATTTATTTTAGATTTTGTTAATTCTTTTCTTATTGTTTACTACATTTTACAAACTTCTCTTTTAATTATTTTGTTAGCATAATAATAATATTAAGAAAGTCATTAAAAAAAGAACAAACATGGCTATAAAATGGTTGTATCATCTTATGTTGCAAATCAAACGTTTATTCGAATTTTGACAAAAGTACAAAATCATCTATACACCGGATAATTGATAGTTTGAAAATGTTTTGATTATTATTCTGTGAGTTTCCGCAAAGATTAAAAGATAAAAAGATAAAAATTGTCTCAAAAAAATGTTATTCATAAATTCACCTTTTATCAATGAATATCTTTTTATTGTATTCAGATATTGCGCTGTGTGAAATGAATTTAATCAAATTTATCTTGTCTTTTCTGATATCCCAAGTCGGGCCCCATTTGGGTTTCAATATATTTGACTACCACTATAAACTTTTTTCCTATCTAATGTTTTTTTAAACGATGAATCTTTAATCTAATCTAATCTTTTCGACTAAATCACTTAATTTAAATTATAAACGATTTAGCTTTAAACTGTTGCTCTTAAAGTCAGCCAGAGCTGAAAACTTTAGAATGGTGGATATTGATATCATTGCTTGATCTCCTCTTTTTATTAATCTCCAGATTAAAAATAGCTTGTACTCCTCTTGTTATTAATCTCCAGATTAATTAACAAATCGGGATTAAGAATATCCCATTCTAAAGTTTTCAGCTCAGTTTTAATAATTCTAAAATGTTAGCGGATTTTTTATTCGAATTGGCGCATTAAAGAAACGATATTTTTTTAATTTTGATGGTACATAAACCTTTGCTGAGGAGGTCATTTGCGGTCCCACACAAAATTTGGGCCCAATCGGTTCAGTTGTTTTTACGGTTATGATTGATATATATAGGGTATACGAGCACTGCAACAACGAAATATAAACAAGAAAGCCAACACAGCAGAGGTTTCAAGAAGGTAAGCTGATTGGTAATTTCCTCATATCAAATTTTTGGCCCCGCCCCTTCGGCCTCGCCACGATATCCCCCTACCATTTGGCAATTAATTTTGTATATGCATCTTATCTGTAACAAAATTTTAATGTGCGACCGCAGCGTCTCGGCCACCTATCTGTCATGGCCTCGGCGCTCGGCCCTCTAGCCGCGCCGTTCCACGCTTTAGCCTGTCCTGGCCTCGGCACTACGAAACCAAGCCTGTCCTAGCTGCGCTACTTCGCCATTAACTTGTCTTAGCTGCGCCGCTCCAGCCGCTACCCAGTCCTAGCCGCAGCGCTACACCCAACAACCCTAGCCTGCTCTAGCCTCGGCGCTCCACCCCTTATTCTGTCCTGGTTATAGCCTCGGCACTCTGACCCCTATCCTGTCCTAGCCTTGGCAATCTCCCCTAGCCTGTCCTAACACTGAAGAAATAAAAAATAAATATTAAGATTTATTTTGAAAACACTTGAAAAAAATTGTTCATACAAATTCCATCAAAATTTTTGGTGGAATGTATTCAATCAATCTTTTATTTTTTAGTGTGCAAACATAGTTTTTTGTTCTTTGTAAACTTTGTTTTGAATAATTATTTATCAAAACTTTTAAATCTAGTTTTCAAACCAAGTAAAATCTATTTCTTTCACATCTTTCCTGTGGAACATACAGTGAAACCCTTAATAACGAATACATCGGAAGAATTTATCAAATGTCGTCTTGACAATTTTTCAATGAGTTATATACTATATTTCGTAAATTTCAGTATTTGCGAAAATAAATAAATAGCCACGAATATGCGGGAACAGTTTTAAAGAGTTCCATATAATCATTTAATTAAAAAACTAAATATCTTCAACATTCCATCATCAGAAAGTGAAGAATACGACATTTGATTAATTCTTTCGATGTATTCGTTATTAAGGGTTTCACTGTACAAAAGAGGAACAGGACGGTTAAGCGACACAGTTAAAAAAATATCGATTTTTTAAAGTTTATTGTTGGGGGGGAGGTTTGTTTGATTTTCTTTTATTTAGTAAGAGGACAAATTGAAGCTAATATTTATTTAGAAAAGTGTTTTCTTAACAAAGAAAATGATTGTAAAAATAAAATATTTCTGAAATAAAAAAGGAAAAAATAAATACGCAGTCAGCTCTAAGGTCCGTTTTTTGGCTTGTCTAACCTATCGAACGTGGAATCGTTAAAACGGAAATTTATCTAAGACCTTCTTAAATTTGTTTAAATTTTGAAAATTCTTCAGTGAAAAATTAAAAAAACCTGCAAAACTTTAGTTTCATTAAAAAAAAAAAAAAAATCAAAAATATCAAAAAAGTCTTGAAGCTCTTTCGAATCCAAATTTAGCTATTTTCCCCGATAAAAGTCAACTTACATAATTTAGAATCTTAAAACCAAGCTAAAAACATTTCCGTTTGTCTCCCTAATACCCAAATCAAAATTTGTGGCAAATCGGCCCAAGGGTTCCTGAGTTATGATTGGACAAACAAAAAGACGGTCAGGCAAACAGAGATCACAACTTTGTATATGAAATTATGCAAGCCTTTTATCAATTAAACACAATTTTTGACAACAAATAACTTTTAAAGTATTTTTAATTGTTAAGACAACAAAATATGAAGAGTGAGATGAATCTTGCAGTAGTTCTGGTTTGCATTGTGGTCGTCTTCCTAGTCTGCCATATACCTAGGTAGGTTTACTTGTCACCTTCCTAGTCTACCATATACCTAGGTAGGTTTACTTGTCACCTTCCTAGTCTACCATATACCTAGGTAGGTTTACTTGTCACCTTCCTAGATAAAGAAGTTTAAAAGTAAAAAGTAAAATGTATTAAATTTACAGAAACTCTAAAGTAGAAGTTAAAAAAGTTTAGAAGAACCATCTAATTTGTTAAAAATACAAAATTTTGATGTTTTAGACTTTTGCTGAATCTTCTCGAGTTTTTGTACCTGTCAGAGAGCAAAACGTAAGATTTACTTATAACATACATAAACGGGATTTCGTAGTGTGTACGTTTTTTCATCGTCGATTATCAGAGGCATATTTTCAACATTTGTTTGACGGTTGGGCTATCTTTGGTTTTCTCTCTAAAAATTGAAAATTTCCAACCGTTGTTAAAGTTAAGGGACTTGTACATTCCTGCAGCAAAGACAGGGATGGAAATTTTATGGATCAGAAAATAAAAATAAGTGTAACTTGAAATTAGGAAGATAGTCCCTTTAATATCCTCACAACAAAACATGAAGATAGTCCCTTTAATATCCTCACAACAAAACATGAA
>NW_019396746.1:21078-137909 GCF_000591075.1 Eurytemora carolleeae
GGGGGGGGGAGGATGGTTTAATAAGATATAAAATAAGGATATTTAGTTTCCCGCCGGAATATATCAAATATTTTTCATCATGAAATTTGATCTTGAAATAAGGATAAATACGCTTAATATGAACATTCATTATAACATCATCATTATTTAAGAAATAAAAATATAGTTTCAAGCAAATAGATTTTCATGCACAATAGGTGGCAACAGAGAAATGAACAAATTATACGAGACGTCACAAGTGTCAAATATAACAAGGAAAAAGAAATTTTCTCACATTAGTTGACATGTTTTCCAAGATTAAATAAGAGGTGAAAAAAACAGAAAATAACAAGCATTAAAATTGCACTCATTTTATTGTAAGACAAGCACTTTATTATCACTATTATTAATAATTTTGTCGGACACATGTGACGTAAGAATACAGCTGTACTGAGAGCATACACATTCTACGTTGCCATCTATTGTATACTAGAATCTATCTGGTTTCAAGAAATAAATGTCTCTCGTTCAGCATGGGAAATTATTTTAAGGTTTTGATAGCCATTCAAGGTTTGGAGAAGAAAATAAAATAATCTTATTTATCGGACAATTTCAGACAAAAAGAGGCTAAAACATCTTCGTAAAATCGAAGTTACCGATAGATTTTTAATGTGCGAAATTACTGTTGCTAACATTATGTTCATAATATTGAACATTATGTTCTTATTATCAAACATTATGTTCATGATATCGAACATTATGTTCATGATATCGAACATTATGTTCATAATATCGAACATAATATTCAAAATATCGAACATTATGTTCAAAATATCCAACACTATGTTCAAAATATCGATCATTATGTTCATAATATCGAAATACTTTAGTAGTTCAATATTGCAACATAACGTTGTATAATTGGGGTTACCCACAAAGGATGAGAC
Source organism: Eurytemora carolleeae (assembly GCF_000591075.1). Classification (NCBI taxonomy): domain Eukaryota; kingdom Metazoa; phylum Arthropoda; class Copepoda; order Calanoida; family Temoridae; genus Eurytemora; species Eurytemora carolleeae. The sequence continues at coordinate 22,005 of NW_019396746.1, forward strand.
TTTAGGGAAGACAGTTTGGAATTGTTTATTGTCAGTTTCCTTATATATTTTCTTGATTTCTTGCAACTATAAACTATTTTTTTCACTATTGTTTCAGTAGAAGTAAATATTTCCATTTACTGATAGCGATGATATAAGGATTCATAACTCCGATTGGATAATGAGATAGATAGAAAGATAAACGTTACCGCCCTACTATTTCTATTGGTTCAGAATAGACAACAAACACATGACTGAACCCTGATTGAATGAGGCCTAATAGATTTCGCATACAGGAGTGTTTTACTTTGTCAAAGCAATAATTAAACATTTTTCAGCTTTGGATCATCATATTTTTATGAGATTTATCTTCTCTTTACATTCTCAGCCTTGAAGGTAACCCTGAATACACGTGTCATAAAGTTCAATTTTATTTTCAGCTGTCTTGATCAACCTGGCTGGTTTCTTTGCGTTACAGGGTAAGTAAAAAAATTAGCAATTTTTTAGTAGAATGCATGTCGGTTGAATACTGCAGATTCGATTGTTCGAAACGCATTCTAAAATTTATGAAACAAAATTAAAGGGTAAAATTATTTGTTAAAAAGACTTTCAGATAAGAACTCCAAAAAAAGAATTGGAGCTTCAAATTTATGTAGAAAGAATAGAAATCCAAAGGAAAATGAAAAAAAAACATATTTAAGAAATTAGCTTTGGAACCCAGCTTCGCCAGGAGTTTTCCCTATAAAGGTCAACACACTCAACAGTGAATTTTTAAACCAGGCTACGAACATTTCAGTGGTTCTACTGACTTTCCCAATCAAAGTTTGAAGCAAATCGGTCGAGGGGTTCATGATATATGATTTATGATTGGACAATCAAACAGACAGGCAGACACCAAAACAAGCAGAGATTACTAATTCATATCTATATCTATACTTTGCTTGTCTGCCTGTCTATCAGTTTGTATCCAATAAACGTCAAAACGGCTGAACCAATCGGGCCCATATTTTGTATAAGACCTCACATGACCTGCACAATTGTTTTGTTTCATGTTAATTGCACTATTTAGTATAATTTTTTGAATTTAACAGTCGTCTTTCTATTCCACAGTTTATACAAGATGTTCAGGTTTAGTCACCTTCTCCTCATCTTGAACTCCAGCACCAACTTCGTGATCTACTGCCTTCTCAACAATGATTTCAAGGATATTCTTCAGTTCAAGTTCAAGAAAACCATCCGCAGCGTCAGCAGGGTCAGTACTTAATTAAAGGGATTGTAAACGAAATTAAAAAGTTTTGTCCAATCAACATTTCACCTTTATCTGAGCAACAATGAGGAAGCTTTCGTAGTTTTACTAACTTCTCACGTATTGAATTCAGTTAATTTAATTTGTTGTCTTTGCAGCACAGATCCGCAAATTACATTTAAAGAGAAACCGCCTTTAAAATTGAGAATATGAAAAGACCAAAAAGTATATTTCTTCTTATATAGTCAATATTTTTACATAATAAGGTTTCCAATTGTGGACTAGATGACTGCCAAGTTTTGTGCCAATCAACTTACATCAACTTACAAAATCAACTTACAAAGCGAAATGAGTCCGACAACAGTGTACAATTGCTGTATTTCGTTTGCACAGGACTTTTTAAAATCATAATCAATATATCCAATGATTGCAAAATACAATTTTGACCAATTACAACGAATGAATAACCTTTTAATTAAATGTAAATTATCCTAAACAAAAGACAATCTTAGAAAATACATAAAAGTGTATACAGAGCATAATTAATCCTAATTCGGCTCTCTTTTCACATTGTTAGCTCAATCTTTATCTTTCTTATTTTATATGTTATCTCCCGGAGATTCCATTTATTTATGGAAAACGGGGGATTTTCTTGGAGATCTCAAATTATAATTTTAATTTTAGCAAGTAATTTAGCGATAGGAATTTTTGTCCTCGTCATGCTTAATAAAATGTTGGTTAGTTTGTATTATCGATTTTTGCTCTCGATATAGGACGGGATCATAAAACCAAATCTTTCAATTTGTGCCCATTTCTAAATGGGCCATATACTCGTTTTTGAACTAATGTCCCCTGAAATTTGTTGACAACTTTAACTGGTTCGAAAAAATAAAATTTTTGTAGCGTATCTTTTTATTAAATTTTGTAAACCAAGCTTTGTATCAAGGATTCAAATAAAGTTTTCAGCTATTTTTTACTAGTTTTTTGGACCTAACAGAATCTATGTCGCCCCCCACATATTAAAATTAATATTTTTAGAGAGCTAATAGTCGACCATCTGATGGGGCTCAAATAGAAATGCAAGCATTGCAGAGAAGGTAATAAATATATTTTATATATACTTTGCTTGTCTGTCTGTTTGTTTATTTGTCTGTAACCGATAAACGTCAAAACGACTGAACCGATCGGGCCAAAAGGAAACGAGTTTTTGTCACAAACTCTACTTTTCTAATCTCTATATCTTTGCTACCCAATGTCATAGACCTTTGATATTTCAAGCTATGAATTCTGTTAGACCAAATAATCTAAGTTTGAAATATCAAAGGTTTACATAATCAGATTGTAAAAGTATAGGGATTAAACAGTTTGAGTTTGTGACAAAACTCAGTTCCTTTGGTGTGGGACCTCACGTGACCCCAGCGAAGGTTTATGGAATATCAAAATTGGAAGAAATTTTTTTTTAATTGTTGGATTTATTAAAGATGCGCCAATAAAAAAGAAAATCCACCAAATTTTAAAAATGGTTTGGAATGGTCGATTTTAAAATTATTTACACGAAAGTGTCAACATTTAGCATTGCATTGGCATTTGAGTAATTTGAATCATCCAAAGGTTTGAAGGAGGTCGTTGTGAATCGGAAATGCTACTTTAAGGGAGTGTTCGCAAAAAGTGAAAGGGGGTATAGGCTTACGGCGAAAAATAATCGCTTTTGATCGCTACTAATCTTAATTTCTTGCGTCTTTAAGGAGAAAATTGTTAAAAACGACTTATACGGAAGAACGCAGCGTCCATACAAATTCAAAATGTTGCACTATACGACTCGGATCGTAAAAAAATCAGTTTAATTTCAAACAAATCTTTCATATAGTCATTGATTATTTTTCGACACATTCGTATATAGTTAATATTTCATAATAATATTTTTTATTCGTTTTGCATACAATGCACTTAAAACGCAAAAATAGTTGGCCGCCAGATGTGTCTGCTCTCGAATCTCGATGCTTTGAATGATTGCTTGTGGCAGAGACACCTAGCGGAAAAAAGTCGTTTTATAATATATAATAATAATAATAATGATAATTAATACAGTAATAATTAAAATAATAACAAGGTGAATATTCTATAGGGCTATGGAGACCCTAACTACCTTGAACAATGTTGTTGTTAATTCCACAGCTGTTACTGAGTTCACATCAGCAGAAGACGATGCTGTTGATGCTGTTGATGCTGTTGTTAGTGTTGAAAGCCACTTGATTACTGCAGGAGAACCTAGACCATGCTTGGTTTAGTTTTAGGATACAGGATACAGGATACAAGTTCTTTTCACGAGAAGAGACAGGATACAGGAGTTCTATTCACTAGAAGAGACAGGATACAGGAGTTCTATTCACCAGAAGATACAGGATACCGTAGTCCTATTCACTAGAAGATACAGGTTACAGGAGTCCTATTCACCAGAAGATACAGGATACAGGAGTCCTATTAACTAGAAGATACAGGATACCGTAGTCCTATTCACTAGAAGATACAGGTTACAGGAGTAATAGAATTATGGAATTATGGCTAAAATTCTATAATCTCTGCATTTCCTTAGTTTAACCTGTATTTTATTGTGACTAATAAATATATTCATATCATTCGGCTTATACCAGCCCCAATATAACTTTATATGAATATTATACCGGCCCCAATATAACTTAATATAAATATTGTACCGGCCCACGGCCCATTAGTTAATGTACCGGCCAGCGGCCCAGCAGTTAATTACCAGTGTATGGCCTAGCAATTAATGTACTGGCCAATGGTCCAGCAGTTAATTACCAGTGCATGGCCTAGCAATTAATGTACCGGCCAATGGCCCAGCAGTTAATTACCAGTGTATGGCCTAGCAATTAATGTACTGGCCAACGGCCCAGCAGTTAATTACCAGTGCATGGCCTAGCAATTAATGTACCGGCCAATGGCCCAGCAGTTAATTACCAGTGTATGGCCTAGCAATTAGTGTACCGGCCAACGGCCCAGCAGTTAATTACCAGTGCATGGCCTAGCAATTAATGTACCGGCCAACGGCCCAGCAGTTAATAACCAGTGCATGGCCTAGCAATTAATGTACTGGCCAACGGCCCAGCAGTTAATTACCAGTGCATGGCCTAGCAATTAATGTACCGGTCAATGGCCCAGCAGTTAATTACCAGTGCATGGCCTAGCAATTAATGTACTGGCCAACGGCCCAGCAGTTAATCACCAGCACACGACTTATTAGTTAATGTACCGGCCAACGGCCCAGCAGTTAATTACAAATGAACGACCCATTCGTTAATGTACCAGCCAACGGTCAAACAGTCAATGTATCAGCCCAGGGTCCATCAATTAATGTACCTGGTACACAGTTTCAATTGTACCAGAGCTGATTGATCAGCATTGTATTTAAAGTTTAATCATTGTTAAACAAATTATTAGCCAACAGTTTATCGGTTGATGATGCAACTGTGGGAAAAATGAAGAAAAAATGAAGAAGAAAAAATCAGGAGCCCACAATTACCTTTTTTTAACGCTAATTAGTAGTTGGTGATCAACTACAGAAAAATTTTCTGAGCTGAAAACTTTAGAATGAGATATAATCTTAAATGGCGCGCAAAATTTCAAATTAATCGCCTTCATATATGCGACTCTGATTGGTTGAATTTTATACACTTTTCAGGAGACAGGAACAAGATTAGGTTAGTCTCGATATTAAGAAAAAGAGTGGATCAAGCATTAATCTTGATATCCGCTAGTCTAAAGTTTTCAGCTCTGATCAACTTGTTATACAGTTTTATATGCACACAATATATTCAAGAATATAAAATAGCATAATTCATCACTGCAGCATATCTACGGTTTAATGTTACGTGTTGTAATGTCGTAAAATGACACAAACTCTGATTTTCTATCCCTATATCTTTGCAACCCAACGTAGACCTTAGATATTAAAAACTATGCTATTCTGTTTGATCAAATAATCTAAGTTTAAAATATAAAAGGTTTTCAGGTTGCAAAAATATAGAGATAATACAATTTTATTTAATCTTTGCTGTATTATTCATATTTTCAAGGAAATCGTCCTATTTCTAAATTGTGATTGATAATTGTACTTGTAAGAAACTCATCCAGTAAGTTTGCATGAAAAAAAAAATCTATAATTGACACAATCACTTCAATTTAAAGAAATGTTCATTTATGTGAAATTACTCATATAAAAGATCTCATTCAACAGAATTGAATTCTAGCTGTTAATTGTGTTAAAACTAAACATTCATTGTTTATTTTAATAATGTTTTAATATTTTTATCTGTGATTTAATGTACATAGAAAGTGTTACATGTTAAAATTTTAAATGTTACAATTCTATCAATGTGCGTAAAATATATTGTTTAAAACGTTGACTCACTTCTTTTACACAATCTTTGTCAATGTTAAAAAATCTAGGTTATACCACATTATTTTAAAAATACTTTTGAAAATATAACAAAATTTAAACAAAAAGAAAATTAACAAAATAAAATGGATTCCAAATGGATACCGGGTAATAACATTTAAGTAAAAAAAAAGGTATTAAAAGAATTTTTAACCATTTTGAGAGAAAATTTTTTAACCTATAGTCTGCAAACAAGTATGATTCAGGAATTCTTAATCCTTAACCCTACCTTACCAACCTGTTTACTCCGGAGTAGAGCTTAGGCCGCTGATAAGAGTCATCCAACCCCTCCTGTGCTCAGCTGCAGCTTCCGCTGAGGCCATATTGAGGTTTAGTTGCTGGAGCTCTTTTATAATCTATCTCCTCCGGGTTTGCTTATGCCGTCCTCTATTTCGGTGGCCCTGAGGGTTCCAACGTAGTGCATATTTTGTTATGTCCTCTCAAGTTTTCCTTAAGGTATAACCAAGACATTGATTTACATTGGAACAAAATTCTGCGAAATTGTTTTTCTTAAATTAGAATTGAAAGGGTTAGAAATACTGATGGGCATCATTTTGAGGAAATATTTTTCCGGGTTTATGGGTTTAAATAGGCTCCACAAGTTTGTTTTTATTCACGCACCTCTGACCCTTTAGTAAAAGTAAATTCAACCTAAAGTCTGACCACGTAAACCTAGTTGCACCGGCTAGTTCTATTGAGTGTCTGCTTTATTTACCCTATGTTCGGGCGATACAGTACAAACTGGGACCGGAATGGTTGACCCGGCTTGGGAATTCAAATGTACTACGGCTGCCAGTATAATATATTGTGCAAAATTCAAAATTTCTATTTCAATTTTCTTATTCAAAATTTTGGCAGAAGAAAAAAACAAAGCAAACTTATAGAAAACTGGTTTTCGATACAATCGTAACCAGAAAACTGTGGAATAGGAGGAAGTGCAATATAGCACTTCTGAATTGCATTTAATGTTGTTTAAAGCAAATACATATACTTGAAAGTTATTTAATTACTTATTAAGTAAAATGGGTCTGTTGCTGTGCCGCATGTTCATTGCGCTATTAAAAGTCATAAATTAAGTTTTTTAAAGTCGCCTTCCAATTCCAGAGTTTTCTGGTTATCACTGTAAAGGTTCATAATTCTTTACAAGCACCTTTAAACCAAAGAAATTGGATATCTAACCCGCATCCATCAGTAGTTAGAAGTTGAATCACTTCCCAAGGATCTTCTAAGGGACATCTCCCGATTTTTAAAAGGTGGATGTTTTCCATATGCCGCCTTTGGTTCATACACAGCAGTTTTTCCTTTTCAAAAGATAACATATGTTAATCTATATAATGTTAATAAAGCTGTTCACTAATATATATGTTTTTAAATTTATAAGTTAGCATATAGCTGGCAAGACGGATGAACCAAATTGGCTGAATTTTTTAGGGAACCTTATTTTTCAAAATTCGACATTTTATTTATCAAACTTTGAATTTTTTGATTCCACTGTCAACGCCGGGTACTTCAGCTAGTTAGTCATAATTCAAAGTAAGTTAACAATCCCAAGATTAAGAATATTTTCAGAAAGCGTTGATATTCTCAGGCTTGCAGAATTGCAGAGACCTCTCATATTCGGGCATGCAGCATCCTGGCTAGAAATACAGAGCTGCTAGGCATGCAGAATTGCAGAGACCTCTCATATTCGGGCATGCATTCGTGGTGGTGTATTATCCTTTAATATTTTAATCTTAGTTTGTTTGTTCCAAGGTTATAATGCAAGGAAAGTTATTTCAGAAGTGTACGCAGTGTACTGTCTCTGGGCGGTAATGTAAACACAAGACGGATGTCGAAGGCTGACATGGGATCCATCTTTTACATAAAAAATCAATGAAATATTCTGGTCATAGGAAACTATTATGTGAATTATCAAAACTATTAAAATCTAATGCTTTTAAGCTCCTCGGATACTAAACGAACACTGATGTATCTATTCTTGTTTACAAATTCCGCCCAGAGAGAACTGGTTTCAATATGTATGCAGAGTTTACGCAACTGCAATTAACTTTCCTTGCCTTATAACCTTGGTTTGATCGAACATTGGACTGCCAAGATATAGGAATAAGAAAAATAATAGTTTGTAATAGGAACTTAGTTCGAATGAGTAAAAACCAGAATTTATAAAAATGTCGGCAGGGTTGATGTTTTTAGGTGAAGCAATATTGAAATAAAAAACCAAATGCAAAAATATGTTTTACTACATAGAAAAAAATAGGGAAAAAATATTTTTCTGCAGAAATTGATATAAATATGTATTTATTCTATTTTATTAAAATATTTTTCAAGCAGTAAATAAATTTTTGATATTTTATTTCTTATATGGTTTGGTGCAGATTTGCACTATAATGTTTTTTTTTGCGTTCTTTGGTATATCCCTTAATTTCATTTTTCAACAGATTAAATTCATAAATGAGAATAGATTTTCTAATTTGCATTTTCTAATTAATTTCTGAAAACAAAATTTTTTACAAAAAAGATTTTGCACAGATTTTCTTTTATGTATTTAATTTTTTTGCATTTTGATTATTACTGTTGATATATACTAAAACATGAACTCGTAAAAAAATGATGTGTTTTTTCATCACCTTGTATGTATGTAAATTTTAGACCTACAGTTCAAATAGTACAAAAGGTATGGACTATTTTGATTTTTTTTTATGCATTGAACGAAGAATATTTATGGAGTTGTAAAGTGAAGTTAAGTTTAAGCGTTCTTGAACATGCTTTGGTTTGAAGTTATGACGAAAAACCACTGGAGGGGTGTTTGGAATTCCACCCGCCCCCCTCTGCATTGAAATAAGCCCTACTTGGTGAACCTAAGCAAAGTTTTAACGCACTAAAAAAGTGTCACAAAAGATGATAAAAGTTTATTATTTTTTACTTTGAAGCTAAGTTAAGCTTGGTGAAAATAGGCTAACTTTTTAACAAACTCAAAAAAGTGTCGATAAAGGTGATAAAAGTTTATCATATTTTAGATTATATTAATATCAATATTATTTCAATTTAATTTCTGAATAATGTATAAATTGTGTATGTACACTGTACAGTCAATGATACATATAGATGTTTTATTTTTTAATCAATATAATTGGATTGTATAGATTAAAAATAAAACAATTGTGTTTTTATTATTATTCTCTCGTGTGCTGTTATAATATCATAAATTATAATATACACTGCAACAAGGAGAAAAAATGAACACAAAAGTATCGTTTTTGTTTTATCTGATCTGATCTGTAATTCAAAAGAGTATAAAATATATTGAAATATGTAAACATTGTTGAATAAATTCAAAATCGAATACAAGTATTTTTAAAGAAAATGACACTCCCCCCATTACTCATGATTGATCACCTCTGAGTATAAAAACTTTTTAAAGATCAATCTGTTGAAATGGTTTATAATCTATGGACGCAGTTTTAAACTTTAAATTTGACATTTAAAAGTCACAATTTGTGATAGAAGAACTTTTTCGAAAAAAAATTCATTATCTTGAAAGTAAGTTGTTTTGATGTAAAATAATTTATTTTAATATTGAAAAGAATTTTTATCCCTACGGTTGCTACGTTCAAACTACAGCTGGTAATATTAACGCCAACAAGGCAGTGTTTAAGGCAGGTAGTGTATCTACAGGATATAGAAAAACAGGCAGTTATATATTGACAAGCAGTGTTTAAACATGCGTAAATGGATTAATATTTGGAAAAATCGCTAAATTTCCTATAAAGTGTGCTAAATAACCTTTGAAAATAGAATACGCAGTATATTTATGATATTTGAGGGAGGTAGTACCATGTAGCAGACTAAAACCGGTTTTAATAGAATTATATCCATAGCAGACCAATTCAACCATTTAACCATATAAACCAGTATATTGTCTAGTGAGTACTGAGTAGTAATGCTATAGTGATCTTTATTTAACCTTTAAACCATTACATTGAACGAATTCAAAGAATGCTTCAATAGTGTCAGGAGAAGCAAGATCAAATAATTACTTGACCGACTTTGCGGCCTCGTATCTATATATTTACTTTGTTTTTCTGTTTGTATGCAATAAACTTCAAAACGACTTAACCGATCCGGCCCAAATTTTTGGTGGGCCTCGCGTTACCCCAGGAAATTTTTATAGATGATCAAATTTGCTTCTAACAAAATTCAATTTTTGAAAATTTTGAAAATCCACTATTTTTTTTTAAATCCGCGAAATTGTTGTTGTTTTTGTTTATCAATGTATACATGGAACACATGTTCACAATTGAAATAAAAGATGGGCGCGAAGCACCCTGTAAGCCTAGTTTGCTAGATTTTATTGTGATTGTCTTTGCGCATCTTAATGTTTAGACTCCTTAAACGATTTTTGTTCATGTTCCTAGAAATTTAAATAAGATATTTGTAAAGTGGAGTTAAATATTTTGTTTTATATATATTATTGAAAATAAAATATTTTGACAACAGAAATTTGACAGAATAGAATAAAATACTGATTTATTGAATATTGTAAAATAGGAAGTAGGAATTGTGAACTGAATAAACATGATCATAGTTTTACAATGGGGGGGGGGGGAGGGGGGAGAGAGTATAGCTTCCAAACACCCTCAGCTCCGACCCTAAATCCTGTAAATAGCGATATGTAAAAAAATGCTTTTGAATTTTTTTTTTGTGAGTCTGGGCTTGTTGAACAATTTATGCTTTTTATTTAGATTTATCTAAGGGGGAGGGGGGGGGGGTTGCCCCCCTGGACAGGTAGGTACTGCTACCTACCTACCCAGACCTACCTACCCTGGATACTCTGATTATTGAATTGAGAAGTTAAACACTTGTAGCTTGAAGACTTGAGTTAAACACTATTGTTTCAAGTTTATCCTACAGTGATCAGCTGACACAAATAATACTAGATTCACGATATTTTCACGATAAATTCATAGATATTTTACGATAATCACAATATAAAGTTACAACATTTACAATATTTTTATACTTTTGTTATTACATTTACAATAAATGTTGCAATACTTATTCCATTTAAAATATTACGATATTTACTAATCTTACAATATTTACAATATTGTTACAACATTTACAATATTTTTACAATATTTAAAATATTGTTACAATATTTAAAATATTGTTACAATATTTAAAATATTGTTACGATATTTACAATATTGTTACAATATATACAATAGTGTTATAATATATACAATAGTGTTACAATATTTACAATATTGTCACAATATTTACAATATTGTTACAATATATACAATATTATTACAATATTTACAATATTGTTACAATATTTACAATATTGTTACAATATTTACAATGTTGTTACAATATTTACAATGATGTTACAATATTAACATTATTGTTACAATATTTATCATATTGTGACGACATTTTCAATATTGTTACAAGATTTACAATATTGTTAAAATATTTACAATATTGTTACTATATTTTCAATATTGTTAAAAATTTACAATATTAATAAGATTTATTCAATATTGTTACAATATTTACGATATTTACAATATTGTTACGATATTATTACGATATTTCAATAATGTTATGATATTTGCAATATTTTTCCAATATTTAAATTATTGTTACAATTTTGTTATTACATCAAAAAAATGTTGCAATACTTACTTCATTTAAAATATTACGATATTTACTATTCTTACAGTATTTACAATATTGTTACAATATTTACAATATCATTATACTTTTGTTATTACATTTTAAAAAATGTTGCAATACTTACTTAACTTAAAATATTAAGATATTTACTATTCTTACAATATTTACAATGTTGTTACAATATTTACAATGTTGTTACAATATTTACAATATAATTATACTTTTGTTATTACATTTAAAAAAATGTTGCAATATTTACTTCACTTAAAATATTACGATATTTACTATTCTTACAATATTGTCACGATATATTTACAATACAATGTACTTTTCGCCCATTCTTTAATCCCCTTTATATATAGATTTATATAGCCTTAGAGGGCGCTTCGCGCCCATCTTCTAAATTAATTGTGAATATGTTCTCTTTGTGTACATTGTAAAACAAAACAAAAATAATTCGCGGATTTTCACAAAAACTTTCGTGGATGTTCAAAATTTTCAAAAATTTAATGAAGATCGAATTTTGATGGAGACAAAAATTTGAAATTTTGATCATTCATAAACCTTCCCTGGGGTCCCTAGATGTCCCACAAAAAATTTGGGCCCGATCGGTTCAGCCGTTTTGACGTTAATTGGATACAAACAAACAAACAAACAAACAAACACCAAAACAGACAAACCGGCAGACAAGTCAAATTTATATATAGATACACTTCCTCTGATATCCTTAGATTCCCTTGAATATCCTAATATCCCATAAAATCATGAATAGCTTCTGCTGATTATTATGCATTTGAGAAAATAAGCTTAGTTGGAATCGCTGATTGATGAGAGAAAGATGTATCATACAAATAAATTTTTATTTGTGTCAGCCAGAGGTGTACTCAGAATATACGGTGTAATATACAGAATATACTGTGTAATATACAGAATATACTGTGTAATATACAGAATATACTGTGTAATATACAGAATATACTGTGTCCTACACAGAATATACTGTGCTAAAAAAGAATATTTGAAAGATTTCGTGGAAAAGCTATTTATGATCTAACCCATTTTATTGTATTTTCTATACGTGACTTTTAGTTTGTTTCTGAAATGTTAACGAATCAAAAATAAAACGACAAAAAAATCTTTTTAGTTTTGGTTCAAACTTTTTTTTTAACGATTTTTCAATCTTAAACAAATCTGCGTAGAGTAGTTTTACTTCCAATATTTTCGGATATTTGAAGCATTTAAACCGGATGTAGACATCCGAATAGAAAATAAACACCAGCTGTAATTTTAATCAAATTCTATATAAAATAAAATTAGCTGTTTATATTTTAATGACTATATAACACCAGTTACATATATCTGAAACAAAACTATTTCAATTTTATGGGACAATTTACTTTGTCACATTTTAAACAAAATCAGTAAAAAATTAAATAACTCGATCACATTTTTTAAGGGATAGTATTTGAAATAATTATGACACATTTTTCATTTTTTCTATTTTTATCATATTTGATGTTTTTACAAAGCAAATAGTTTTACAGACAATGCTTACAATGTACAATTGCTCCTTGGACGTTTTAAAGTTATAGCTTGATTATAAAAGTCGTCTTCTTATTTCAAAGATTTCTGGTAATCACTGCAGCTTACTTTTTATTTTCTACAGCATAAGAGATCCTAAAACAGTTTTTTTCCAGTTTCTCCTTGCTATTCATAGTTTCTACAATACAACACATTTTTGTCCTAAGCTATTGATAATCATAATCTTAAGTGACCCAGTTGATTTCAATAGTTAATTTCCGATTCACAGTGGTATCCTGTAAACATTGGGAGGGGACAAAAATATCCTTTTTTTATCTAGATATTTTCAAGTTTCTCTACATATCAGTGAATTTATGTAGCAAAACAGTAAACTTGTTTCAAATCATGTACATGTACATGTTTCAATTTAAGTACAGCGTACATTTTTCAAATCAACTGTACAGTGTACATGTTTAAATTGCTGTACAGTGCACATGTTTGAAATCAGTTATACAATGTACATGTTTCAATAATATATACAGTGTACATGTTTCAAATCAACTGTACAGTGTACATGTTTCAATCCGCTGTACAGTGTGTACGCTTTGATAAGCTGAACGGTGTACATTTTTTAAATCAGCTGTGCAACATGTATATGTTGTTTCAACTTAGCTGTACAGTGTACATGTTTCAAATCAGCTGTACAGTGTACATGTTTCAAATCAGCCGTACAGTGTACATGTTTATTGAACCTCAGTATACCTTTTTGGACTAACACGTGTATATTTATTTATGAATGGATCTATAATATCCTGCTTGTCAAATTCAGAATAGTTGTATTCATGCAGAGATCTGTACGCTATACATGATACTTCAAAGATAACATTCATTCATTCATTCAAGCATCTAGGTAACGCTTCATTCATTCTTTTACCTTCTCATTTTTCATAAATTCATTAATATTTTCTTATTCTGTATTCACTTCAATCTTTTAAATTATCTTCTTTGTTTGGTTGAACTAAGCTTATTCACAAACTTTTTATTAAAATAAAAGTTGAATTTAACTTTATTTTCTTTATGCAAATATGTGGATTTAATTAATCTCGTTCTGCCTCTGTTTTTTGAAAAATTATAAATGAAAGGGAAAGCTCACATATTTCAAAAGACACATTTTAATTCAAAATTTGGAATGGAAATTTACCACTCAAAAATGTCCCTGAATGATCAGTGCATAATAATCCGATTTTTGTGGAATGGAATTGCATCATTGCCACAAACTCAAATGTTCTAGTCCCTATTTCTTTGCAACCTGATGGTATCAACCTTTAATAATTCAAAATTAGAATATCAGAGTTTGTGTCAAAAACTCAGTTCCTTTCGTGGGTGGATTTTATAAAAAAAATTTAGTTTTAAAAAGGTGATCATTATTAAATCTATCACATATATTAGACAACAGAGGTAACTAAACTCCTAATCTTCTCTACTCTACAGGGTGTCCCAATAAACATGGGAATTCAGTGACGAATTCGATATCTTTTTTTCAAATAGTTCTTTGATTTAGTATAGTGATACCTACCGAGAAAGCTGTAATCTGTAAGAGTTTCGTCTGCTATGTTCACATTTTGTTTGTTTATGTTTTGACTGCATACGGTTGTACTTAGTAAAACAAGAAAATTGCAGTATACAAACAGAGTAAACTTGTCCGTCTTCACTGTTCATCTTGCGGATACATTATAGACACATAATTGCAGTCTTTTACCCTTTTCATAAAATAAACTCTAGCAGACATAATAATATTATGGCTTTTGAAATCGGTATTAAAATGCTAATTCATAACTAAGACGATCTCGAATTCGTCACTGAATTCCCATGTTTTTTGGGACACCCTGTATTTAAAACAAAGAGAGGATTTTATTCTTTAAAAAGGGAAGTGAGCATTGTATCACCTTTTAAAGTCTAAATCCAAGTCTAGGATTTCTAGACTTTTTAGAAGCTGAACCCGATCTCTTATAGTTCAGCTAGCTAAGCACTACCCCCCTGCAGAAGTGAAAATTATTTTATGCGGTGAATCCGCCACCAACGGGTTCTCTTCGGCTTGAAGTAGTGTACAAGAGAAGTGGTTAATCTACATCTCCGAAGTTCAGCTTCTACTCGCTATTCATTAAATCTGATATCAGACATAAAAAATGTACCCTTTGGATTCAAAATTTTGAAATCTAATACAGTGAAACCCTTAATAACAAATACATCAGAAGAATTTATCAAATGTCGTCTTGACAATTTTTCTATGAGTTTTATACTTTATTCCGTAAATTTCAGTATTTGCGTCAATAAATAAATAGCTATGAATATGCGGGAACAGTTTTAAAGATTTCCATATAATCATTTAGTTAAAAAACTAAATATCTGTAACATTCCTTTATCTGAAAGTGAAGAATACGGCATTTGATAAATTCTTTCGATGTATTCGTTATTAAGGGGTTCACTGTAGATGAAATTGAAACAACATAGTGTTACTATAAATTACACAGGTTTTGAAAAAAATAATATTAAATCGGGGGGAGGGGGAGGGAGTGTAAGCTATCTTATTAAAAGTTTAAGGATTACTACCCTCGATGCCCAGCTACGATAAATAAGCTTGACAGTGGACACTTTATTTTTACTGTGTTGTGAGACCATGATTGATTTTTATAGAAAATGCTTTGATGTATCAAGTTACTTGTATTTGTATATCAGTCAAAATCCCTTCCCTTGCAGTACATATACAATGAAAATAAGCAAAACGATTCACCATTGAAAAAAAAACTTTTGACTATATTGACAATTCCAAAATTATGTATTTTCATCAGAATTCTTCCTTTTTGTCTTGTAATTGTTCGACAATTGAAATCTGAAGACGTTTCCGAATCTTAAACATATTAAAAAATCCTCATTAACTTGATTTACAAAGTTTCATGTTTTTTGGTCCACCCTGTGAACCCTGTATTCATTTACAAGTCAAGTTAAGAATTGTTCAAAAATGAATGCTTGTTGTTATCAAAAATAACAAATTTACAAAAATAAAAAAATCCAGGAAACCGAAAGTTGACCGACCCCCCCCCTTCTACAGTTTTGACAGACCAATACTATATATAAAACCGGTTTCAGAATACGAGATGTTGTATTGATAAACAGTATAAAGAAGGAACGCGGACTGTACGCAAGACTAGTGTTAGTTCGACAGTGATGAAGTGAAATATTGGAGACCAAAGATGTTAACATCAGGTAGGATACATTATACAGGAGTATCCACACAACATAGGATACATTATACAGGAGTATCCACACAACATAGGATACTTTATACAGGAGTATCCACACAACATAGGACACATTATACAGGAGTATCCACATAACATAGGATACATTATACATGAGTATCCACATAACATAGGATACATTATACAGGAGTATCCACATAACATAGGATACATTAAACAGAAGTATCCACACAACATAGGATACTTTATACAGGAGTATCCACACAACATAGGATACATTATACAGGAGTATCCACATAACATAGGATACATTATACAGGAGTATCCACACAACATAGGATACATTATACAGGAGTATCCACATTACATAGGATACTTTATACAGGAGTATCCACGCAACATAGGATACTTTATACAGGAGTATCCACACAACATAGAATACATTATACAGGAGTATCCACATAACATAGGATACTTTATACAGGAGTATCCACTCAACATAGGATACTTTATACAGGAGTATCCTACCTAAATCCTACCCTAGATCATTGAAAAATAATTTCTAATTTGTATTTTATGAATGTTTTGATCATGTATTTTAATTCTATAAATTGAGTGAGATATTTGTTCTTAATTTGGCGTGTATGTACAGGGTTCCCCACAAAGGACGAGACTTCAGAGACGACTGTACAGAATCTATCCTATCTGTATCTACTGTACAGAATCTATCCTATCTGTATCTTTACATTAATTTTTTCCTACCACTGCCAACTTGTTCCTTTCTTTGCCAAATCATTAAATAAGCCATTAAATTACTGTATTTTAGGCAGAAGACTTGATTTGAACTTAGAATCGTCACATTTTAAGAGTTTTTGGTCGTCTTTGCACTCTGATCTTTTGCGGGTAACCCTGTTCAACCATACAACGTAATGATTTACTTTCTTTGGTTTAGAGGTCTTGCCTTTTCCAGAACTTTTGATTGGAAAGGTGTTTTTCAAGAACTTTATTAATTTTCATGTAAATCCGAATTAAAAAATAAATTTAAAGTCTTCTGCATTTATTATAAAAACTTTTAAAAGAGTTATGACTGGTCACGTGAAATGTGAATTTTTTTCCACTGAGTTTAAGTTTCTATCCCTGCATATTTTACAACCAAATTATTTTCTTTTTTTTTGTTTAATTTTAAGAGGTTACTTGAATTAATTTAATCAAATGTTAATTTCCTTGATGCATATTTAATTCATTGTTAGACTTTAGTAAAAATTGATTGCATTTATCTATATAATAAAACAAGACATTAGTATATATATATATATGTTGCGTATAGCTGCCAAACGGCTGGACCGATTGGGCTGAATTTTTTTGTGGACACTCATTGGTTCGAAAAAGTTCGAAATTGTTTTTCAAAATTTGTTTTCAGGGGCCCTTTAGCTAGTATATAATATAAACAAAGTAGCTTGGGAACCCAGCGTTGACCCAGTTTACTTCTTCCGCCGTTTACCCGCTCTTGGTCGATTTTACACGGAAAATAGATTTTTGCTATTACAGTCGATCCACTCAATTTAGCCCCTTGAACCCAAGCTAAGAACATTCCTGTGGTTCTCCCGAGTTCCCCGATCAAAATTTGAGGCTAATTAGTCAAGGGGTTCATGAGTTATGATCGGACATACAAACAAACAAACAAAGATTACAACTTAAAATAGGTAGATAGCAATGTAAAAGGAACTTCAGGTTAAGCTTTGTTTACAATTCTCTCCCAGAAACTACAGAAAACATTAATTTATTGAATCTCCTTTTTCATTTCATGCGGCTTAGGCTTTTGTAGTAGTTAAATAATCTTTTCAGAAAAAAATGGTTTAATTAAAACAAATAAACTCTTTTTGCAATCTTATGATGGAGTGACTTTTAGTTTTTGATATCTCTGGTATATTTTACATAAATGAAAATTAAATAAGATTTACAAAAGATTTTGTCAAATCATGGTTTTATATTTGATTAAGTAAAATTATTCAGAAATAATTTCTCTTAAATATTTTTAACGAAGTAATTCCAGGGCCCAAGAGGTTTTATCTTAAGGGATTCTTGGGCCAAAGCCTTTGTATATACAGTTGTGTGACGTGTAGTACACTGACAGTACACAACATGGCGGTTTTATACTTTTTGTAATACACTTCTCTCTTATGTGAATATTATTGGTGTATATTGGTTAAAACATTATATATATGGTACAACTACTAACTTTTACATCTAAAAGAAATAAATTTCACATTTAAGAACGATGGTGATTTCATTAAAAAGTTTTATGTCTATTAATCATATTTTAATTTAAATTAAAGATTCTTGAAAAGAGATAGGAAATATTTTACTAAAAAACTAAGAACTAGTTTTCATATAATATTTTGCTAATAAAAATACTAAGAACTAGTTTTCATATAATATTTTGCTAATAAAAATACTAAAAACTAGTTTTCATATAATATTTTGCTAATAAAAATACTAAGAACTAGTTTTCATATAATATTTTGTTAATAAAAATACTAAAAACTAGTGTTCATATAATATTTTGCAAATAAAAATACTAAAAAATAGTTTTCATATAATATTTTGCTACTAAAAATACTAAGTACTAGTTTTCATATAATATTTTGCTACTAAAAATACTAAGTACTAGTTTTTGTATAACATTTTGCTAATATCAAAAATAAGAACAAGTGTTCTTATCTAAAATATCTAAAATAATGATTTTTTTTCAAGAACCAAATATTAAAGAATTTTCCTTTTTCCTCAAATTAAAGCTTTAAAAAATGCAGAAAATCTCTGTAGGTGTTGTTAAAGCAATATAAAGGTACACTGTTAAAACACAAAAACTGGTGTTATATAGTTTTAGATATATTTCAAAATAGATGCCCAAGACAGGGCAAAATTTACATAATTGATTAACATTTAATTCATAGACTGATGAAAGATTAATGAAGCAACAAATTCCGAGCGAAATTATCTTGCTTGCTGAAGAGATAATTGTTTAGTTATACCAATTCATGTGATTTTTACGAATTTTTTAAGGTATTCAATCTAAACTTGTTTCGTTGTTTTTACCAATTTTGGAATTCTAACAGTGAATCATCCAAATAGTTTTATTAAATTGGAAAAATTTCATTAGTTTGAAACATTTTGATTAAAAATAATATTAAACTTGTATTTTATACCCGGAACTATTAACTTTATTTACCAATATTTTATCAAACTACAAATTCTAGCCAATGACCATTAATTTGGTTAATTTTCAAGCTTATTTCTATTTCAACATTTTCAGGTTCAATGCTCCATCGTCTGATATTACTGCTGGCGACTTTGCCGCAACTAATTCTCTGCCAAAGTTACAATCATCAGTGGGCAGCAGAAATACCTGGCGGTGTAGAGCATGCTAGGAAACAAAATGTCGAAATTGGATTATTAAAAACAGTGAAATACTTTTACACAAATATATTCACGTTCAAATGTTGTTTTTTGGAACTTCACAGTTTCTTCAGAAATTTGAAGCTCCAAGCTTGTTTTTGGACAAAGTCATCATCTTCGAATAAGAGTCGTCAATATTTTTTTCAAAAGTTCAAAAAAAACTTGCAAGATATTTAAAAAAAATGGAATTAATAAATTTCGTTTTGTCCGTATCTAGAGAGGTTGCTGACAGTACAGGATGCCAGTTAGAAAATGAGGTTGCTTTAATTTTCCTAAATTATCGTGTTTTTTTTTGGCAATTCAGATGAAAACTTTCTTCTTAGTTATTATGTTAAATACTGTTCGTCTAGACAAAAGTATAACTGCTTGTCTCAAACTCTAATTTGTATCTCAAGATTTTTGATTTTTGATTTGAGCATTTATATTTTAATCATGTTCTACGGATAAAAAATTAAGAGTTTTTATATCTGCTCTTCAGGCTTTTTAAAATTCTGTTTTATCTCTAGATTATTCCCGGAGAGTCAATATACTTGCTTAGCTGTCATCACGTCAGAAGAAGATCAACAGAACAGGACTTTAAAGTAAGTTGGGGAGAAGTTGGGATGGTTTGGGAAAAGTTGGGATTGTAAGGGAGAAGTTGGGATGTTTTGGGGAGGAGTTTTGTTTGTTGGTGAGAAATTGGGTTGGTTGGGGAGGGGTTGGGATGGTTGGGGGAGGAGTTGGGATGGTTTGGCAGAAGCTGGGATGATTGTGGAGGAGTTGGGATGGTTTGGGAGGAGTTGGGATGGTTGTAGAGGAGTTGGGATGGTTGTGTTGGAGTTGGGATGGTTGTGGAGGTGTTGGGATGGTTGGGGAGGAGTTGGGATGGTTGGGGAGGAGTTGGGATGGTTGGGGAGGAGTTGGGATGGTTGTTGGAGGAGTTGGGATGATGCTGGAGGAGTTGGGATGGTTGGGGAGCAGTTGGGATGATTGGGGAGGAGTTGGATGGTTGGGGAGGAGTTGGGATGGTAGGGGAGGAGCAAGCAAGATATAGCTTTGTTTATGTTTTAATCCAGTTTTCTGAAATATTGACCAAATATATTTCAGGTACATTCTGATATTAATAATCACGAGCATGTAGTGTGGGCCGAACAACAAGAGGTTTGTCTCAAAACAGAACTCATATGACTTTTCATTTATAAAGTTTTATATGCGATTCACAACGGTAACCTTTTTGATTTTCTAATTTAATTTTGTTAAAAATGTCAGGTAAAAAACCGAAGACGACGACAAGGATTTTGGCCTGGGGGGTTTGGGGGAGGAGGGTGGGGGCAGCCCCAAAGCCCCCGAAGACAGCCTGAGCAAACATACAGGGAATATATACTATATATTATCATTTAAACAGCTGAGAGTGTCTTATAATTAATTCTGGTAACTACAATAATTGGACAAAATTTGGTTAAAACCCGAATTTTAAACGCCTAATGAAGTATCAAAACGTGACACTCAGATTTAAAACATTTTATGAAGCATCAAAATGTGACCTAAATTCTAAACGTATAATGAAGCACAAAACGTGACCGAAATTCAAACCGTATAATGAAGCATCAAAATGTGACCGTGATTCTAAACGTATAAATGAAACATCAAAACGTGGCCGTAATTCTAAATGCATAATGAAGCATCAAAACATGACCGTAATTCTAAGCGTATAATGAAGCATCAAAACGTAACCCAAATATTAAACATGTAAGGAAGCATCAAAGCGTGACCCTTATTGTCAGCGAAAAATGAACCTTCGAAAAATGTGACCTAAATTTTAAACGTATAATGAAGCATCAAAATGTAAATGTATTTTTAAATGTACAATGAAGCATCAAAACGTGACCGTAATTTTAAACGTAAAATGAAGCATCAAAACGTGACAGTAATTTTAAACGTAAAATGAAGCATCAAAATGTGATCCAAATTTTAAACGTTGGCTGAACGAAAATTTCGCTGAAGAGATTAAACGAAAATTTGGAAACCCTTAACTTTAGGAACCGTGAACATAATTTTAAATAAACCTTTATTTATGGAGTGGGGCAGATTCAAATCCTTTTTTCTGGACTACAATGAGAAAGATCTTGTCTTTTTTTCTGGACTACAATGAGATAGATCTTGTCTTTTTTTCTGGACTACAATGAGATAGATCTTGTCTTTTTTCTGGACTACAATGAGATAGATCTTGTCTTTTTTCTGGACTACAATGAGAAAGATCTTGTCGATTTTCTGGACTACAATGAGAAAGATCTTGTCGATTTTTGTATCTGGAAAAGCTTTTAATTCTGACAATTTCCTCTTTCTCTCTTGGTTTAAAGATTCCGCAATGGAAAATAATCAACAGATGGACTAAGGTTGCAAGAATAATATTGGAATCGAAACATACCAGTTTATAAATGTTTACAGTACCTTCAAACGTGTTTGTAAAACATGATGATCCAAAGATAATCCAATATAAAGCGAAATAAGAGTCGCTTCGCTTTTCTTTTAGGAAAAAATAAGATTTATAATTTTTCATTTTTGCAGAGCTACCTTCTTTCAAAAATACAATAAACTTTCAGTATGGTTGGATAACTATACGATTAAATTCAGTTTTTGAAAATCTGATACTTTTATGGTTTTGATTTACATCATTATACTCGAGTTTTCTCTTAGAATTGTTATTTGAACTATTAGTTTCACAAGAGTTAGTTAGTTACCCCAAATGTACATTTAACGAGGATACTTCAGATGAAACAAATATCATTTTTTTCCGAAAAATTATCCAACTATTTCTCTCGTAATTGGTTATTGAGAATTTTCGAAGGCAAATCTTAATGCGTAATTTCAAGTGACCCTCCATGCGAGGATGAAGATACCCGATTTACAACGGTACTATCAAAGCCTTAATATTCAAAATGTCGTCGTTTTCCTAATCGTAAAATGTTTAATTATGGTAATTTCTCCTTTGTTTCTTTGTTGTAAGGAAGAAATGCTTGAGTCACTTTTGCAAAAAAAATTACAAATGAAAAAAAACTGTTAAAACCAAGAAACACAGATGTCTCATTTACACCTGATTAGACTCAGACAAAGCTATTAAGGGCACAATCGTAAATGTAAATTGGGAATTGCCATCTTTGCATGGAGATAATGAATTAAATTACGCTTAAAGATCTTTTAATCTGTCCTACATAGTATTTGCCAACTGGTTTAAATAAATCATGTTTCTATTATTTATTGGCCCTTTTTTGTCAAACCTTTTAATATAAACATGAAAATAATATCGCCTCTTTCATTGCAGAAATGTGTAACGTCTATTTGTTACTTTTTACTCAACATTTTCCCGTTTCTTCTTTTTTTTCTAGTATACATTAATTAGTAGTGATTATCCCTATGAGAATCCATTATCCTTAAATGATGAAAGATGGGGCTTAATGTGGTATCTTAACAGAGGAAATGGAATTGATATGAACGTTCAGGAGGCTTGGGAGGTAAGTGAACACTGTAGTGAAGTATGTGCAGAAGGCATAGGAGGTAAGTGAACACCGTTCAATATGTTTAGGAGGTATTGGAGGTAATTGAACAATGTCAATTATGTTCAGAAAGTGTGGGAGGTAAGTAAACACTGTTAAGTATGTTCAGAAGGTAAGGAAGGTAAGTAAACACTGTTAAGTATGTTCAGAAGGTAAGGAAGGTAAGTGAACACTGTATAATATGTTCAGAAGGTATGGAAGGTAAGCGAACACTGTATAATATGTTTAGAAGATATGGAAGGTAAGCGAACACTGTATAATATGTTCAAAAGATATGGAAGGTAAGCGAACACTGTATAATATGTTCAGAAGATATGGAAGGTTAGCGAACACTGGTGAAATTTTTCAAATGAATTCATGCATGAACTTAAAAACTATGCACCGCAAAAACGTCTCATTGATATTAAATGAATCCTAAAATTCCTTTTTTTAATACTGCACTCTCGATTCAACTATTTTACCTAGCCGGTATCTCCCTTTAAAGATGTATTCTGTGTTGTAGAGTGGTATAACTGGCAAGGGAATAGTAGTAACTATACTTGATGACGGAGTTGAGAAAAATAATCCAGACCTAGTGGAGAACTATGATCCCATGGCTAGGTAGGGAAATATAAATATATTGTATTTTTAAATGTTAATACTTTTTATAATGCTGGGGACATTAGTTCTAAAACGCGATCTGATCATCTGGCCCATTCAAAACAATGAAAAAAACTGCAAAGTTATCTTTTTCAACATATTTATTTTTCAATAATCTAATTATCTAATTATCTAGTTATGGTGTTAATGAGAATTGTAATGACCCAACCATCTAATTATCTAATTATCTAGTTATGATGTGAATGAGAATGATAATGACCTAACCATCTAATTATCTAGTTATTTTTTAATGATAATGATAATACCCAACCATCTAATTATCTAATTATCTAGTTATGATGTGAATGAGAATTATAATGACCCAACCATCTAATTATCTAATTACCTAGTTATGATGTTGATGAGAATTATAATGACCCAACCATCTAATTATCTAATTATCTAGTTATGATGTTAATGAGAATGATAATGACCCAACCCTCGAATTATCTAATTATCTAGTTATTATTTTAAAGAGAATGATAATGACCCAACCATCTTATTATCTAATTATCTAGCTATGATGTGAATGAGAATGATAATGACCCAACTCTCTAATTATCTAATTATCTAGCTATGATGTTAATGAGAATGATAATGACCTAACCATCTAATTATCTAATTATCTAGTTATGATGTGAATGAGAATGATAATGACCTAACCATCTAATTATCTAATTATCTAGTTATGATGTTAATGAGAATGATAATGACCCAACCATCTTATTATCTAATTATCTAGTTATGATGTGAATGAGAATGATTATGACCCAAGCATCTAATTATCTAATTATCTAGTTATGCTGTTAATGAGAATGATAATGACCCAACCATCTTATTATCTAATTATCTAGTTATGATGTGAATGAGAATGATAATGACCCAATTCTCTAATTATCTAGTTATGATGTGAATGAGAATTATAGTGACCCAACCATCTAATTATCTAATTATGTAGCTATGATGTGAATGAGAATGATAATGACCCAACTCCTCGCTATGATCTAGTGGACTCGAATAGACATGGAACACGGTGTGCTGGAGAGGTAAGACCGATAAGTCTAAGCAAATCTGTTAGAAACTGAACTTGACTAAATTTTGACAAAAATTATGGAAAACATGCAAAATTTGTTATTTCAAAAATTCAGTTCCATATCAGATTGTTTCCAATTTCTTTTTAAATTTTTGGTACAAAAGCTGATCGAGAAATTTGCAGTTTGATTAAGTTACTCTCAACTAAAAAGTACATGTGAATATTTATTCTAGTTTTTAAATATAATGAATAATTTACTTCTAAAATATAACTATACAATCAAACTGTGTCTAGGTTTCAGCCTCTGCCAACAACAGTGTGTGTGGTGTTGGTGTTGCTTACAACAGCAGGATCGGAGGAGTCAGGATGTTGGATGGAGATGTTACTGATGCTGTTGAGGTATATTATAGCTGTCGGAGCATTTTTCAACAGATTTTAAGGATATTCTGTAAAATTATCAAATATGCCAATTTATGAATAATTAAGTCAATGCAAGGGGTTGAACTACGTAAATTTTCAAATTGAAAAAGTTTCATAGCATTATTAACCATGAACATTTTCTTATATTAGGCCTGATATATTAGCTTTAATAATCAGCAGAAATATATATTCTTATATTAAGCCTGATCTATTAGCTTTAATAATCAGCATATATATATATTCTTATATTAGGCCCGATCTATCAGCTTGAATAATCAGCATATATATATATATTCTTATATTTGGTCCGATCTGTCAGCTTGAATAATCAGCATATATATATTCTTATATTTGGCCCGATCTATCAGCTTGAATAATCAGCATATATATATATATTCTTATATTAGGCCCGATCTATCAGCTTGAATAATCAGTATATATATATATATTCTCATATTAGGCCCGATCTATCAGCTTGAATAATCAGCATATATATATTCTTATATTAGGCCCGATCTATCAGCTTGAATAATCAGCATATAGATATTTATTCTGCCTCCTGGGGTCCAGATGATGATGGGAAAACAGTTGATGGTCCAGGCAACTTGGCTAAAAGAGCTTTTATCAATGGAATACAGAATGGTAGAAATGGCAAGGTAATATTTCGAATATAATTTAAATTATTAACTTCATCAAATTAAGAATTGTTTTTCAAACTTGTCTTAACTATTTTACTTTAAGTATCTTATTATCCTGGTAGCGGTGAGCGTTAAGATTGGATTATTTGTGTTCCGAGCCTCAAAACCTGGTTTAAAATTATTTTGAAATCCCCCATTTTAATTTGGAAATATAAAACCCCATCTTTGGAAGGGAACAAAACACCCCCATTTTTGGATTTGATACACAAATACCTCATTTTTGGATTTGATACACAAATACCTCATTTTTGGATTAGATACACAAATACCTCATTTTTGAAATAGGAAAACAAATAACCCCATTTTTGGATAAGGAGTCACAATTACCTTATTTTGAATTAGGAACACAAATATCCCAATTTTTGAATTAGGAACTTAAGTACCCCATTTTTGAATTTGGAACACAAATACATCATTTTTGGATTAGATACACAAGTACCCCGTTTTTGGATTAGAAAAAAAATACCTAAGTTTTGGATTAGGAACACAAATAACCCCATTTCTGGATTAGGAACACAAATACAGCTTGTTTGGAATCGGAACTCAAATACCCCATTTTTGAATTAGGAACACAAATACCTCATTTTTGAATAAGGAACACAAATAACCCCATATTTGGATTAGGAAACAATTGTACCACATGTTTGGATCACAAATACCCAAATTTTTGAATAAGGAACACAAATTCCCCAATTTTTGAATTAGGAACACAAATACCTCATTTTTGAATTAGGAACACAAATACCTCATTTTTGGATTAGAAACATAAATACCCCTTTTTAGGATTAGAACGCAATACCTCATTTTTGGATTAGGAACACAAATACCCCAATTTTTTAATTGGGAATACAAATACCAAATTTTGGGATTCGTAACACAAATTCCCAAATTTTTGAATTAGGAACATAAGTACCTTATTTTTTGCTCAGGAACATAAATACCTCATTTTTGGATTGGGAATACAAATACCTCATTTTTGGATTAGGAACACAAATACCTCATTTTTAAAGTAGGAACACAACTTAAGTCTATCTTACCCCTGAGGCCTATAATAGTAAAAACTTGTAGCAAAAAAGTTCCATTTAGTTTTTCATTCATAAAGTGTAGAGTCCCATATTAAATTGGTTATTTTTGTAGATATATTTATAAGCAGATGTTCAAGCAGATGTTAAAAAAGCTCAGAACCAAAGATAATTGCATTCATTGGAATCTTTAATTAAAATGCTTTTTTAGCCGTATTATTCTTAAAAACACATTCTTAAAAATTAGGACGTGAAACTGTCTGCAATTCAATTTTAAAAAATATTATGTTTAATATTTTTTTGTTATAAATAGGATATATTTGTCACATGTTTTTGTCATTTGTTATATATTGAACGTGGTAACCCTGATTCTATTTATAATCTATATATCAGGGATCTATATGTGTATGTGCTAGTGGTAACCCTGATTCTAACTATTTATCAGGAATCTATATTTGTATGTGCTAGTGGTAACCCTGATTCTAACTATTTATCAGGAATCTATATTTGTATGTGCTAGTGGTAACCCTGATTCTAACTATCTATTAGGGATCTATATTTGTATGGGCAAGTGGGAATGGTGGTAGAGATCATGATAACTGCAATTGTGATGGTTATACAAACTCTATCTGGACTCTGTCAGGTACAATCTCAAGATGAATATCCTAAGTGACAATGTAATGATACCGGGTTAAAAATATTATAAACGTAAATTCAAGTTACCCTCTGCTAAATCTCTACCTGAGTGACAATGAGTGAGATATCCACGTTGTTATTTTTATCTTAAAGATCACTAAAAACAGTTCTAAGCTCGAAAACTAGGATCTCTCATTCATCCTTCATCGTAAAACTGGTTTAACTGGTACCGTATAGAGGATCACTCCTTAAGATAATAAGATAATTATTATTAAGGACAAACAAAAAAGTTTAATGAAGCCTCAAAAACTTTTCTATTTTGATATTGATTGTTGTGCATAAAAATTTGAAAAAATACAGAATAATTTTGAATTCTGATTAATAATTACAATAAATAAATATACTTCTGAAAAAGTATGTAAACTCAATTCCCTACTTTCCATTTTTGGACTCTAAATATATTCAGTATCAAGTGCTACGGAGAATGGTTTAATCCCCTGGCATTCTGTATATTTAGTATCAAGTGCTACGGAGAATGGTTTAATCCCCTGGTATTGTGTATATTCAGTATCAAGTGCTACGGAGAATGGTTTAATCCCCTGGTATTTTGTATATTTAGTATCAAGTGCTACGGAGAATGGTGTAATCCCCTGGTATTCTGTATATTTAGTATCAAGTGCTACGGAGAATGGTTTAATCCCCTGGTATTGTGTATATTCAGTATCAAGTGCTACGGAGAATGGTTTAATCCCTTGGTATTGTGTATATTCAGTATCAAGTGCTACGGAGAATGGTTTAATCCCCTGGTATTGTATATTTAGTATCAAGTGCTACGGAGATTGGTTTAATCCCCTGGTATTGTATATTTAGTATCAAGTACTACGGAGAATGGTTTAATCCCCTGGTATTCTGTATATTTAGTATGAAGTGCTACTGAGAATGGTTTAATCCCCTGGTATTGTGTATATTCAGTATCAAGTGATACGGAGAATGGTTTAATCCCCTGGTATTGTATATTTAGTATCAAGTGCTACGGAGAATGGTTTAATCCTCTGGTATTGTATATTAAGTATCAAGTGCTACGGAGAATGGTTTAATCCCCTGGTATTCTGTATATTTAGTATTCAAGTGCTACGGAGAATGGTTTAATCCCCTGGTATTCTGTATATTTAGTATCAAGTGCTACGGAGAATGGTTTAATCCCCTGGTATTCTGAAGCGTGTTCTTCAACCATGGCGACCACTTACAGGTATATAAAAAATATGGCGACTTAAAGGGACTATAAGCGTATTTTCAAGTGAACCTAAATCATCCATGCAAAGTTGCCAGTTTGTCGATTCATAAAGGTTTCCATTTTTTCGGAACAAAATTTCCATTTTGGAAGTGGAATGGACCAGAAATTTGTTGCGTAAACCGGAATTCCGGGATAATTCCGGATCAAATGGAAACCGGAATGTTTACGGTTTACGTGGCGTAATCCGAAATTTTTCCGGTTTACGGAATGGAAACCGTAAAATTTCCAGTTTTCATTCCGTAAATCGGAAATTTTAACACAATGATAGACATTGAAAGCAATGTTAAAACATTAAAAGTTCAAACTTATTAGTTGACATACATTAAATACGGATGGTTCTATAAATGTGTATTCACAAATATTTTACTATAGTTCATCATGACTATTTTACAGGTACAGTTTTCACTTATCCCACAATGTTTTTTTGACAAATTAGTTTTTATTTTTCAAGAGGGTCATCGGATAGGCTATGAACCATATAAATAAGATTTTATTAAAACTAGGCTTTAAATTGGTAAACAAATAATGGGTTTCGATATTTTTTCCCGCACAAATTTTGGGTTCGGTTTTGACGTTTATTGGATACAAACAGACGAGTAATGTAAGTATATGAACCAGAAAAATCTGGAAAAGGAGGACGACGTTTCGACTTAAGTTTTGACTTTAAATAGTTCAATTAACATGATACACGGCAATTACGTAGTGTATATACAATATGTACTGTATACAGACCAAATTAAAAGTGATTTTATTAGTTACTATATTTAACCTATTTGCTTTGTAACAATATCAAATAGACTTAAGGATTGCTATTTATGTCCTCTTCCTTTCCACACTTTTCTGTAGATGAAATTATTTTGAGACATGGCAGTCAGGATTTATATTTCATGATAACTCACAGTGGTATTACTTTAACTACAGCTAAACTAGGAGCACATTCTGTTATTATGTAAATAGTATTACTTACTGGTTTTATCTTTTACAAAAGTATAAGACGTTTTTCCAAAAACTTTTTCCGAAAAATTTAGGAACGATTTTTCCGTCAACCAGAATTTTCCGGAACAATATTCCGGAACGTTCCGTAATTCCGGAACAACGTTCCTAAAATTTCCTGTTTACGGGGGAAAAATAGTTCCGGAAATTGTTCCGGAATTCCGGATTTCCGGAACCTTTTCTATAAAGGAAATGGAAAAAATTTCCGGATCATTCCGTACGTAAACCGTAACCAGGAATTACGGTGGAAACCCTACATAACGATATCCTTCAAACCTCTATCTGATCAATAATTTGTTCTTAGTTTATGAGTGCTTAATTCTCACAATTCTTTCCTTTTTCTGCAGTAGAATTGCGCAAGTCACTTTTGCAGAGAACCACAATTGAAAATTATCAATATTCCAAATAATTCATACTTGAACAGACAAAGCTATTAAGGATACCGTTGTGAATTCAACATTACCATCTTTGCTTGAAGGGTTCCTTGAAATTACGCTTACAGTCCCTTTAAACTTTAACAAACTAATGACACAAGATATGGATTAGTGCTTTCTAAGTAATAATCCATTCAAAACAGATCTGGATTAGTGCTTTCTGAAGGGATTAACATCTAATCACGAAAGATATTGATTAGTGCAATATGAAGGGATTAACGTAGAATCTTAACGGATATGGATTAGTGCTTTCTGAAGGATTAACAGTCATGCACAAAAGATAGGATTAGCACTTTCTGAAGGGATTAACATCCATGCACACGAGATAGGATTAGTGCATCTGAAGGGATTAACATCCAATCACAAAAGATAGGATTAGTGCTTTCTGAAGGGATTAACATCCAATCACAAACTATAGGATTAGTGCTTTCTGAAGGGATTAACATCCAATCACAAACTATAGGATTAGTGCTTTCTGAAGGGATTAACATCCAATCACAAACTATAGGATTAGTGCTTTCTGAAGGGATTAACATCCAATCACAAACTATAGGATTAGTGCTTTCTGAAGGGATTAACATCCAATCACAAACTATAGGATTAGTGCTTTCTGAAGGGATTAACATCCAATCACAAACTATAGGATTAGTGCTTTCTGAAGGGATTAACATCCAATCACAAACTATAGGATTAGTGCTTTCTGAAGGGATTAACATCCAATCACAAACTATAGGATTAGTGCTTTCTGAAGGGATTAACATCCAATCACAAACTATAGGATTAGTGCTTTCTGAAGGGATTAACATCCAATCACAAACTATAGGATTAGTGCTTTCTGAAGGGATTAACATCCAATCACAAACTATAGGATTAGTGCTTTCTGAAGGGATTAACATCCAATCACAAACTATAGGATTAGTGCTTTCTGAAGGGATTAACATCCAATCACAAACTATAGGATTAGTGCTTTTTGAAGGGATTAACATCCAATCACAAACTATAGGATTAGTGCTTTTTGAAGGGATTAACCTCCATGTACAGTAAATATGAATTGGAGCTTTCTGAAGGGATTAACCTCCATGTACAGTAAATATGAATTAGAGCTACCTGAAAGGAATAACATCCGTTCACAAAAGTTATGGATTATCGCATTATGAAGGGATTAATATCCAATAAAAAATAAGGATTAGTGCTTTCTGAAGGGATTAAGAAGAGTTCTCAAGTTGGCAACTGAAAAATAAAAAGTTTTGTTCTAGTTCCGGTTCGTCTGGTGAACGGAAGGTGATATCAACGGATCTGCACAACCTGTGCACATCAACACATACCGGAACATCGGCCAGTGCTCCAATGGCAGCTGGTGTTATAGCTCTTGTACTCCAGGTACACAGGATACACAGCCACCATTAAGAAACTGTGAGCCGAATGTAAATTGATCTTCCATTTAAAAAGGAGCGCCCCTGATTAACAATGGTACCATGTGATCAAGGATGTCGGACAAATCACTATTAATCTTTTTAATTGCAACCTGCTATAGATTTCAGTAACAGTTCAGACTGTACACAGCATACAGTCGCGTTGTAGAGGAATTAAAGCGAGTTTTGATATGCTAAAACAAAAAGATCACTCTACTCGATAAACAGACAAAGGTCTCAAGGGTACTGTTGTAAATCGAGCATTGCCCTNTCATTTTAGGATTACAACTTTAACGTACAGGGTGTCCCTCGAAACGTGACAGTTGGTAACTAGTTTTGAATGTCGTCTTCCATACACTGTATTAGTTATTAAAGGCTGTTTGCAGTTTATTTCGTTTTAAAAATCTTTTGCTCAAATATATTTTTCTTTAATGTTAATTTTACTATAATATGACTCCTACAATAATTTTCTTTTTGTCTTTGATATTAAACAACTAAACAAGTTATGAAAGACGACATTCTAAACTATTTACCAACTGTCATGTTTCGTAGGACACCCTGCATATCTAAACTAATTCTAGGAATGCAATGTTCAATGTTGTGCTTTCTCATTTTCGCCGAAACTGACAAAAAAATTAAATAGAAATATACAAGATTATACAATTCTTTGTTTTAGGCTAATCCTAGTTTAACTTGGAGAGACATCCAACATATAACTGTCAGAAACTGTCATGTAGCAAATCTTCGAGCGACGGATTGGCGAATTAACGCGATGGGGCGAAATTTCTCGCATTCGTTTGGTTACGGTATTATGGACGCTAGCGCTATGGTCCGCATGGCAAAAACTTGGACCGTTGTGCCGGAGCAAAAGTCCAGTGCCGTCAATGCTGATATAGGTCAGTCTTAACATTTTTTAATTAATAATATGAGCACGAATATCGGCTGCTTTTTCTTTTAAATCTAAAATATATATCACGGGCAGCCGTAGTACATTAGAATTTCCAAGCCGTGTCAACCTTTCCAGTCCCAGTTTGTACTGTATCTCCCGTACATTGGGTAAATAAAGCAGACACTCAATAGGACTAGCCGGTCACAATTGACACAGTCAGGCATTAGGATGAATTTACTTTTACTAAAGGCTCAGAGGTGCGTGATATACATCGCTAAATAAGTTCAAATCTTTACTACTATGTCAAGTGGCGGTCACTCACTTAAAAAGCATTTTGTTATTTGCAACGGAAGAAAATAAATATTGTGAACAATTCAATTTCAACAGATGAAAATTATAAATACCTACTTATAAATGAAAGGAAAAAGAAAGGCGACATTCATTCTACTGTTTTTAGTTATGACTGACGTATTTTCAAGATTAGGTTGCCATGATAAGGGGGAATATTCAGATTTTTTATATAAATTCAATAATTGTTAATAGGTTTAAAAAGTTTTATTTTTTAATTTTATGTATCATTAACATGCGAGGGGAGGAAGGCCAACCATATCAATCTGTTGTCCGAACCACATTCTCCTCATTTTCTCGTCCTAACCACCTCGGNTCAGATCAGTTATAATGTGGAAGATATTTTCGTTTTTCTAGGTTTGAAATAGTTTAATTCTGATAATTCCTTTATGCTTTCTATGTTTTCCTGCAGTAGAAAATGCGTATGTCACTTTTGTAAAAGACTCTTAATTAAAATTAAGGGTACTGTTGTAAATCAGACATTATCATTTTTTCATTGAACATCACTTGAAATTACTCTACAGTCCCTTTCATTAAAATTTTTTTTTTTTAACTTTTAATGCACAACTGAAATTATAAAATAATTCTATGTGCGTATTAAAAGGACTTTCAGCATAATTTAAAGTGACAGTTTTTTAAATTCAATGAACTTTATGTTCTTTATCTGAAGTGTGTCCTTAATATCATTTATCTTTTAATCGATCATATTAACTTTGTTTAAGTTTTTGACATTTTGACATTTATTGTTAAAAATTAGCTTATTTTTGCCAGTTACACGTCTCGTTGTTATTGTTAAATTTTACCAATTGTTAAGTTTTAATTAATGAATAACTGATATAACGATAATTAAACATCTTTATATTGGTTTGGAATTCACTTAAATGTCAAGCTGATAATGTCCCGCTATATTGGATATTGGATAATGGAAATCTATCCAGGACGAGTCTCGATACCTCCTTCAAGCTCCAGGTCTGCCAAGATGCAGGTTCAAGATTCAGGAGACGTCAACTTCCTAGAGCATGTTCAAGCACACATAACGCTGACCGCTTTACGTCGCGGTGATGTTCAAATGTATTTGACCTCTCCGGGGGGAACTAAATCTCAGCTACTAGCCCGTAGACCTCATGATACTTCTAGAGCTGGATTCCAGGTATACTTTTCCCCTCATGATATTTCTAGCTGGATTTCAGGTATACTTTCCCCTCATGATACTTCTAAACCTTGATTCCAGGTATACTTTCCCCCTCATGATATTTCTAGCTGGATTCCAGTTATACTTTTCCCTTATGCTACTTCTAGACCTATATTCCAGGTATACTTTTCCCCTCATGGTATCTCTAGCTGGATTTCAGGTATACTTTCCTTTCATGATACTTCTAGATCTGGATATCAGGTATACTTTTCCCCCCATGATACTTCTAGAGCTGGATTCCAGGTATACACTCCCTCATGATACTTCTAGATCTGACGGGGGGAACTAAATCTCAGCTACTAGCCCGTAGACCTCATGATACTTCTAGAGCTGGATTCCAGGTATACTTTTCCCCTCATGATATTTCTAGCCGGATTTCAGGTATACTTTCCCCTCATGATACTTCTAAACCTTGATTCCAGGTATACTTTCCACTCATGATATTTCTAGCTGGATTCCAGTTATACTTTTCCCCTCATGCTACTTCTAGACCTATATTCCAGGTATACTTTTCCCCTCATGATATTTCTAGCTGGATTTCAGGTATACTTTCCCTTCATGATACTTCTAAACCTTGATTCCAGTTATACTTTTCCCCTCATGCTACTTCTAGACCTATATTCCAGGTATACTTTTCCTTTTATGATGCTTCTAGATCTGGATATCAGGTATACTTTTCCCCCCATGATACTTCTAGAGCTGGATATTAGGCATACTTTCCCCTCATGATACTTCTAGACCTGGATTTCATGTATACTTTTGCTCTCAGTATACTTCTAGATCTGGATTCCGGGAATACTTTTCCCCTCATGATACTTCTAGATCTGGATTCTGGGAATACTTTTCTTCATGATACTTCTAGATCTGGATTCTGGGAATACTTTTCTTTATGATACTTCTAAAAATATTGTTAAGATTTATTATTTAGGATTGGCCGTTCCTGACTGTATTCTGCTGGGGAGAGAATCCAAAAGGATCATGGCTTCTTGAAATACAGAACGATGGAAGATCAATGGTAGGCTTTATACTAAGATGAAAGATCAATGGTAGGGTTTATATAAAGATGGAAGATCAATGGTAGGGTTTACACAAAGATGGAAGATAATGGTAGGGGTTATATAAAGATGGAATATCAATGGTAGGGTTTATATAAAGATGGAAGAATAATGGTAGGGTTTATATAAACATGAAAGATCAATGGTAGGGTGTATATAAAGATAGAATAGCAATGGTAGGGTTTATATAAAGATGGAAGATAATGGAAGGGTTATAAATAGATGAATGATCAATGGTCGGGTTTATATAAAGATGGAATATCAATGGTAGGGTTTATATAAAGATGGAATATCAATGGTAGGGTTTATATAAAGATGGAATATCAATGGTAGGGTTTATATAAAGATGGAATGTCCATGGTAGGGTTTATATAAAGATGACAGAATAATGGTAGGGTTTATATAAAGATGGAATATCAATGGTAGAGTTTATATAAAGATGGAAGAATAATGGTAGGGTTTATACAAAGATGGAAGAATAATGGTAGGGTTTATTTAATTAAATGGAAGATTAATGATGAAAGAAAAAATACAAGATTAATTGAATTAAGTTACCCCCCCCCCTTCACTCCTAGTCCCTCGCTTGCGCTTAATTCTCCTTCCTATATTAATTAAAAGGTATTCATTATCCGTTATATTACTAATTGGCTATTATTTTCATTAATATTTTGCAGAGGAGAGAAACCTTAAGACGTAATTTGATTGAGATGGGGTATATCACGTTATTTAAATTTAAACTGGAATATTCTATTTTGAAGCGTCTACTAATATGCTTCTAAAGAGACTGTACAAATGTCAAGTGGATGAAAAGAAAAAAGAGGGCATACTCGATTCACAACGGTACTCTGATTCTGAACCACTTCACGCATCTCTGACTTTTGGTAAAAGTAAGTTCAACCTAAAATCTGACCGCGTCAACCTTGTTGCGCCGGCTAGTCCTATTAAGTGTCTGCTTTATTTACCCAATGTCAGGGCGATACAGTAAAAAGTGGGACCGGAAAGGTTAACCCGGCTCGGAAACTCAAATGTACTACGGCTGCCCGTGGTATCTGATCATGTTTATGGAAGATAACGTCATTTTTCAAGCTTAATTCTGGTAATTCTTCCTTCGTTTCCTAGCAACAATACGCAAGTGTTAGTAAAGAAACCGCAATTTAAAATAGTCTGTTTTTAAAATAAAGAAAATGAATATCTTATTTCTTTTATGGGAACTGTTGTGAATTAAACATGCCACACTATAAATGAATTGTCACTTGAAATTTCCTTTACAGGCCCTCTAGTGTCATCAAATAGAAAACATTTAAATTCCATGGGCTACACACTAACAATTTATTTCTTGGGAGTGGTTAAATATAGATAATAGAATATCTGTATGATAGAAATAGACACTTCATATGGATTGTATACAGGCGCGTATGCAGGATTTTAGCCGGGGGGGGGGCAAGATTTCGCGCGAAGCGCGAATAAAAAAATTTCCCCCCCCCCCTGGCTGTTTTTTGCCCCCCCCCTGGAATTGTTTTGCTTAAAAAGTCAATTAACACCATAAAAGTACACCAAAAAGACTACATTTTTGAGTGTTACTAACCTTATAGAGTCTAAAATTTATTCCTTTGCTCGGAAAACTAACTTTAACTTTTTAACTTTATAAATTTATAAATTTATCACTTAACTCCATCACAGCATCATTAAAAAATCATATTATCACTAATAAACGAAATTTTTTCTGAAATTTTTAGATAGAATTTACTCCATCTACATATTCACCGACTCTTTTAAGCTTCAATTTTCTTGGATTTGCTTGCACAAACATTTAAATGATTTTCTCAGTAGTGAGCCATAAGTGCAAGATCGTTAAGTCTGCTCTCCGTCTTAGTACATCTTGTGTAATGAAGTATTCTCTTTAGAAAGCTAAAACTTCTCTTTCCTTCATTCGATGTTATTGTCATCATTGCATAAAGGGGAACTTGAAATTACGCTTAATATCTCTTTATTGAAATAAAGGAATTGAGTCTTTGCCACAAACTCTGATTTTCTAATCACTATATCTTTGGAAGCAAATGTTGTAGACATAGATAAATAAATAAACATAGGTAGCTTATGTACGCAAAATCACCAAGAATTTTACAGTCCGCGAACTCATACTGCTAGGGGTCAAAGTGTACTTCAATGATAAGCGGGGTGGTTTGGTGTTTTAATGAATTTCATAATTATTAAACCACTCAGGAGTGAATATTATTTTGAGAATTAATCAATATAATAGGAATGTCTTTTAAACATCTCTGTACATTAATATCTTTTAAGATGAAAAATGTCGTCTTATGCGCAATCCATCTTTATCTATGGTTGTATACCTTAGATATTTCAAGCTATGAATTTTGTTAGGTCAAACATTCTGAATTTGAGTTTGTGCCAAAGACTCAATTTCTTTATTAATTGACTGTAAGAAAAAAATAGAAGAATAGAAAATATGTATTACATCTTCCATCATGTTATAAGCATCTAATATGTCGAGGTCTCGTTTTTGCAAAAGTTTTAGTTTAAAGTATCTTAAAATTTTGTGTTAACAGTGAATTTAGACAAATCCTTAGACGAACTCCCAGGGGGGGGCAAGAGGACTACTGCCCCCCCCCCTATGTACGCCACTGATTGTTTACTGCAGTACATTCCAGTTCAATTGTTTGTTTAAGACAAGAATGACAAAATATTGCATCGTAAGAAAATGCACGAACATCCCCCAAGTTAAAGTTGCTCAATTCCACAAAATCCCCCCCTAGAAATACGATCACTCTATATACAAGTTTACAGTGTTAGATACATAATCATATCGTGATGTACACATTAATATGTTGGTTTATTGTGTACATCTGAGGAAAGCTTTACCTCTTCGTTTCCTTTTCTAAGACAAAAATTCAAATTCCCCCCCCCCTTCCTTAACAGTTTATAGCTTATCTCTCCATTGATTCCACGAATTGTATCTAGATTGCATGTTTTGTCTATAACCTTTAATTACCCTTCATTTAATTACCTTAGGTTTCATGACTAAACATATAGTATAGTGTATACATGTATATTGTAATATGTATTGTATACTAGAGCACATAGATAAGCCAAGAGGTCGTGTTATTGTATTATGTAGTTCAACACTTGTTAGGACATGAGGTCGTAATATTGTATTATGTAGGTCAAGACTTGTGAGGACATGAGGTCGTAATATTGTATTATGTAGGTCAAGACTTGTGAGGACATGAGGTCGTAATATTGTATTATGAAGTCCAAGAGTTGTGAGGACATGAGGTCGTAATATTGTATTATGAAGTCCAAGAGTTGTGAGGATAAGAGGTCGTAATATTGTATTATGTAGTTCAATACTAGTTGGGACAATTAGGTGAGGTTTATACTCATGTTAGTTTTGAATGTTCATGGTCCATAAAAAAAACAGTGACCCTCCAATGCAGAGGTGGCAATGCTCAACTCACAGCCTTGATATTATTCCGAAACCTTTATTATGTGTGTATAGTTGTCGTTATTCTGCACAGGTGTGTATAATTCTAGCAGGAGAAATGCGCAAGTCATTTTTGTAAATAAACTACAATGGAAAATAATCATTTTTTAAAATTATAAACATTGATATCTAGCTTCATTTATACTTAATCAGACAAGCTTTTTAGTTTATCCTTGTGAATCAAGCAATGCCATCTTTGCTTGGAGGTCACTTGGAACTATGCTTACAGTCTCTTTCATGTGTTAGACCTTCATCATCATTTAGGTATTTGCCATTCTATGTTGCGCGCACATGCCCCGTAAAATTCCAAAACAGATAGAGGGGGATTGAATTTTGTAGATTAAGAAAAATAATATCTGTGGGATGCCTGCGTAGAGACTGGCAGCTGATGGGGTCTTAAATGTAAGACATGTGGCCGCAGCGCTCGGCCCCCTAGCCTGTCCTAGCCGCAGCGCTCGGCCCAGAAAGTGTCTTAACCTAACCTAACCTAACCCTAAATACATACTAATTTCTACAAAATTCAATCCCCCTCTCTCTGTTTTGGAATTTTACGGGGCATGTGCGCGCAACATAGAATGGCAACTCCCCATCATTTATGTTTAAACTGTTTGACCTTTGTATTTTTGTCCATTATTAAAGGAGGACATTATGTGAGGAAAGCAGTTTGTGTAAAGGTAAAGAGGCCAGAGGAAATTACATGAGGAAAGAAACTTGCGTAACTGTAAAGATAAGGAGGGCTTGTTAGAGTAAGGTGGATCTGGTTTCACCAATAGATTAATTTTAAGGTTAATTAGATTGGATTGGTTTACTGCACAATGAGTGGATTTCTACACAAGGGAGGGAGGTGGAGGAGGAGGGGTAATGGGGGGGGGAAATAAAATAAAAATACAAAATGCTAGAGCTTAGTTGTTAATACAAAGATGGGATTAGAACAACTAGTTTGCCAAGAAAGAAAAGACAATTATTTAGAATAAAAGTGTATTCATAATGTATATAGTAAACAGTCCATCGAATTTTGCTCATCCCATTTTCACATGTATAAATTAGGAAGAACCAGAGATAAAGAGTAAAATTGTTTTAAAGACAAATAAATGATATATTGAAACGTTCATGTTTTTCTTTTTCCAATGCATATCGTCTCTTAATTGAAAATGTCAAATACGCTTCAATCTTGATATATTTCTCATATATTTTGCTGCACAAGCATGAAAAACAAAACTAAATGATGAAAAATGCAATCTTTTTTTTGCATTTTTGTCTCAAATTTGTTTTTGGTAGGGGTTTCTTGTTTTCGTAATAATTCCGTTGAAAATTGCTGAAAGGATTTAATAATTTTTTAGGTTGAGTTATTGGCCTGGTCTCTCACTTTTCATGGAACACTCTCCGATCCTTCTCCTCCTCCTACTCTCCCTGCACCAACTCCCTCCCTGCCTTCTCCGTCTAATCCTAAACCGAAGGAACCGGTTCCCGCGCCCGCCATTAAACCAGAATCCACGACTCGTTCTAATCATCGGTCTAGACCGCTGGCCACTGAATCTTCCGCCCCCCCTACTCATCAAGTAAGCAAATTTTTAAATCCTTTTTTTCTTAAGAATGAAAATAAAGTTTGGAACCCAATTTTGAGCCAAAAACCACGCCGGAAAAAAAAGATTTTTATAAAATCAATACTTTTTTAAATATTCTAGACCAACGTTTTCAAATACTTTACTATTTTTCTTAATTTAGGCTAGTCCATTGGTTCCTGAAGCTTTTAATAATCCTTTACCGGAGGCTGTTGTTCCCACCAGTATAGAAAATTGTCTTGTCCAGGTAAACAAGAAATGAACTGTACTACACTGTACACCGTACACACTGCAGTACGTACAGTGTACACACAGTACACAGTACTATTTAGAGTAGAGCTCCCTGGTGTAGTGTACAGTGTACAGTACTAAATTATGTACACACTACAGTACGTACACAGTGAACACACAGTGCAGTGTATAGCACACAGTACTATTTAGTGTAGAGCTCCCTGGTGTAGTGTACAGTGTACAGTGTACAGTACTAAACTATGTACACACTGCAGTACGTACACAGTGAACACACAGTACAGTGTATAGCACACATTGCTATTTAGAGAACAGCTGCCATGGCGAGTGTACACTGTACATTACTAAACTATCTATTATCTAGAGTACAGCTGTCTGGTGTAGTTGCAGTGTACTATGTACAGTACTTAAATATTTACTATCTATAGTACAGCTGCCTGGTGTAGTGTACATTACTAAACTATCTACTAGGGTAAAGCTGTCTATTGTTGTGTACAGTACTAAACTATCTATTATCTAGAGTACAGCTGCCTGGTGTAGTGTACAGTACTAAACTATCTACTATCTAGAGTACAGCTGCCTGGTGTAGTGCCTGTAAGCCTGGATATCTGGTTCTGTCCGGGAATTGTGTAACAAAATGTCCTGAAGAAGGATATTATCAGGAAACTACTTGAACCTTTGGTCGAATTTAAAGAATTTGAGCGGCGGTTTAAAATTAAGCCGCGGCTTAATCATAGCTGGTTCCACTTAAATTTGTATTAAATGTTTCAAGATTTAAGCCGGCGCTTAATTTAAATTTTCATCAAGCTCTTCATTCTCGTAATTCTAGTATTCCTCATCATTGTCGTCATTATCATACTCGTTATTCTCGTCATTTTACTTATTGTAATTATTTACTCTTAGCAACATTTCATCATTATTCTTATAATTCTTATCAGAATTTTTATCATTATTTTTTATCATATTTTTCATCATCCTCCTAATACTTAATCTCATCATCATTTTACTTCTGATTTTACCTTTTTTCATCTCACCTTCCCAATAAAATAGTCCCAACTCTGCATTGTATTTTTTTTCAACTCCCCCCCTCTCTCTCTCAAGCATTCTCCTTCTTGTCCGGTTCATTTCTTAATTACTGTGTTGTTGAAGATCAAACACCATTGATTGGTTGACTGTAGTTTACTGTGCAGGGGGAATCTGACCTTTCTTCACATTGTTTGCAGTGTTATTACACTTGTAAAACATGCTCAGGACCAACCAATAGCAAGGTTAGTCTTCTTACCAGTGTCTTGTATGGAGTGCCTACCCTGCTTGGAGAGCCTACCCCTTATGTGTTTTATTTTAGCACAATTTTAACCATCAAAACCAATTTAAAACATTTTACATTAATAACTGCGTAGTAAGTTCTAAAATGTATTTTCGAGGGGAAAACACACAAAAAAAATATTTTTTCGCAAATGCCGTCTTCCTTATAAAATAAATCAAACAAACATTATTTCTTCGAGTGTTTTATTGGGCTTTAGATAGTAATGGCCGGCGGCTTCAGTCATCAAAAAGTCATTTTTGAAACAA
The DNA here is from genome assembly GCF_000591075.1 of Eurytemora carolleeae. Taxonomy (NCBI): domain Eukaryota; kingdom Metazoa; phylum Arthropoda; class Copepoda; order Calanoida; family Temoridae; genus Eurytemora; species Eurytemora carolleeae. The sequence continues at coordinate 64,088 of NW_019396746.1, forward strand.
AAACTTTTTGAGATTTTTGAGTTTTTCGAGTTGTTGGAGCCGATATACTAGTGAAAAGCCCATTTGAGTGACTTTTAGGCAATTTTGACCCCAAAAATGGACTCCTAGAGCCAAACAACCACTTAAACGACACATAATTTGCATGTACAATGCCAAAAATTGAAGATTTTATGATTTTTGATGTTTTTTGGTCTTTTTGAGAACCCCTACCTACTATATTGAAGAACCCTGATAGCCACGATTTTTTTTTGGAAATACAGAATTTATATTAATATAAATAAAAATATGTTTTTAAATATCTACTATGTTTTATTTATTTTTTATTTGTCTAATTTAACCCAAAAATATTTTTTTTCTATTTTACAAAAAAAAAATTTTGTTGATTTTTAGTTGGTCAAAAATTTGACTTTTTTTCAAAAACAAAAAAGTTGCAACATTTAAAAAAAAGCATTTTTCTCAAGTTTTCTTTTTTTTTAAATTTTGCTGCCCTGTAACTCCCCGGAGGTCTTAAAAAAATTGTAACATTAAAATCGTTTTTGCTCTGCAAAAATTAAGCAGTGGGCAAAATTTCAGCCAAATCGGAAATGTTTACTTCCAAAATTGTAAAAAAAATTACCCCTTTGGGATGAACATATTAGTTTTTCAGATGTTTCAAATTATATTCACTTTTCATTTTTCTGATCTAGAATCTAATAACATGACTCGAACTTAAAAACTTTTATTTAACTCCTAGGTTATTTACTTAAGTTTTGTTTGTTGTCAGCGTTTTCGTAATTGCAAATGTCGTCTTTTCAAATGTCGCCTTTTCCTAGTGTGAGAGTTGCTACGGTGATGCTGAGCTTGATAAATCCCAACCTGGTGAGAAATATTGTCACGAGAAGAACTTGGTTCTGCAGGTAACTAACTATCTCAATCTTATCATGATGTATATATTAGTTCATGTAACCTTTCCATGAATTATATGCTAATAAAAAGGGTTTTCTTACATCGCAACATTTTGCGGATTTGAATGATTTGAGAAAAATAAATGTTTAATAATTTTCACGATGTCTGAAATGAAGTTGGGAAAAAATTTTGGATCATTTTTTCGTTTTCAAAAAATTTCAGATATCTCGTCCATAAATCTGTTAAATACGAAAAAAGAGTTTATCCGTGTTTACATAAAAAAATGTAAATCATTAATTTAAATATGGTTAAGTTAAACCCAATAAATAATGCTTAATTTCGACTTTTGATACCATTGCAAAGTTAAGCATTTAATGAAAAAAATTAGGTGAATATTGGATTTTTACATTCCTGGAAATGTTTTTATATCAATTCTTGTTTATGTAGCATTAATGGCGTCAATATCAACCTGGAGGTTTTATTGAAAATTTTCAACTCTCCTTATTCTCAAACACTGCCTTTTTAAAGTCAAGCTTATCAGAAACCAAACTTCACTGATGACGTATTCAATTTAGGGGTTTATCAACTTTAGTGTAAACTTTTATTTACACGAGTAGAGAAAAATAATTGGACACTAAACTATTTAAAATCGACGTAATCCCGAATTATACTTATATTAAAAGTAGTCAATTTTATTAACATTGAATAAATTGTAATAATAAATACTTTTGTCATAATCAATAAAGAGTTTAAGGGGGACATGTTCGCGTCAAAACAGTACCCTTTAGTGACATGTTTGATTCAAAACAGTACCCTTTAGTGACATGTTAGATTCAAAACAGTACCCTTTAGTGACATGTTAGATTCAAAACAGTACCCTTTAGTGACATGTTAGATTCAAAACAGTCCCTTTAATTAATGTTGTTTGTGTAGGTGTTCTCCTCCACTAGGTGGTACTACCTCCTTACCTTCGGATTCCTCATTAACATTATCCTCATCATAGTTCTCCTCGTCTATATATACAGGAGGAAATCTAATAAAGGTTAGTTCTAGGGGATATACAGGAGGAAATCTAATAAAGGTTAGTTCTAGGACATATACAGGAGGAAATCTAATAAAGGTTAGTTCTAGGATATGTACAGGAGGAAATCCAATAAAGGTTAGTTCTAGGACATATACAGGAGGAAATCCAATAAAGGTTAGTTCTAGGATATCAAGAGGAAATCCAATAAAGGTTAGTTCTAGGATATATATTGGAGGAAATCCAATAAAGGTTAGTTCTAGGACATATACAGGAGGAAATCCAATAAAGGTTAGTTCTAGGATATTTACAGGAGGAAATCCAATAAAGGTTAGTTCCAGGATATATACAGGAGGAAATCCAATATAGGTTAGTTCTAGGACATATACAGGAGGAAATCCAATAAGGGTTAGTTCTAGGACATATACAAGAGGAAATCCAATAAAGGTTAGTTCTAGGATATATATTGGAGGAAATCCAATAAAGATTAGTTCTAGGATATATACAAGAGGAAATCCAATAAAGGTTAGTTCTAGGCAAAAAATGATAGCTAATGTATATCACTCTGTTCTGTAGAAAACAATGTATTTTTAACTCATGACATAATTTGTAGCTTTATAAAAAAAAGCAGGAAAATCTAATATTCAGCATAACAAATTTTTTTCCTTAAATTTTTTTATCTCTCTGTCTCACTAAAATTATCCATAATAACTGAGATTGGAACGTGGAATCTGTTTGATTTGGCATTAAACAATACTAAAACAATTTTTGTCAGATTCGAAAACTTTTTAATCTATCAAACTTTTAAGGTGGAGTATATAGACCTGGAACTGTATATGACCGGGTACTCCAGGTTCCTACAGCTGGAAAAGGGTAAATAATAAACATGCTAGGTTCAGGGTTAAACGCAAAGAATGAGAATTTAAGAACGACCCAAAACTCTTGATCTTGTGTTCCTACGTTTAATTAAGTATTTTGATGGTTAACCAAGTGATATTGATTAAGCGTAGGAATAAGCCAGTTTTGGCTTGCAAGGAACCTTGAATGCAAGAAAATGGGTTGAGCAATTTATCCCGGACTAACCAAAGTTAGAGGCATTCGGTTTTTTTTATTTAAAATCGTACGCGTTTTGGTCTATAATTAAACAAATGTTAAACTTACGTATTTGTTTGTTTTATACTTTTCATTCAAAATGCACATGCAAACAAAAAAGTATTTAAGAAAAAAGGCTAAGAAATTATTCGTCATATAGAACAATTGTGATCGAAAGTCACAGCTTTCTGGAATATTGACAGAACCGTTTTATCCACGTGAATTCTTTACAATCGTTTTTTAGTCGCATTCTTTACTGGTAACCCTGGACACTTATATTTAGTGTTATGGGTGGATTACATTGCAAATGGTACAGGATTATCCTCAGAGAATATCACACTAAAAGTCTTATTTTTCAGAACTAAAAGTTAAAACTAATTACGTCTATATTATTACTTAACTCTAAAGATTGGTGAATTAAAGATATTACTAGACTTACAGGGTGCTTTGTTCCCATCTTCTTATGCAATGGTGAACAGTTTCTCTATGTACACATTGTAAAAAAGTAAGACTTTTATATGTGGCTTTATCCGTGAGCATCTTTGTGCATAAAAACAATAGCAAAAAAAGTTGGCGGATTTAGTAATAATTTTTACGCAATTCCAAAATGTTACAAAAATCAAAAACATTTGGACACAAATTTTTCTCATTTTGAGCATCCATGAATCCTTCCTGAGATGAGATTTTAAAAGCTTAAACCCAAGTAAAACCCAAACTCGAGCTTCGATAGAACCCAAGTCAGGATTGGTTCTGATTCGACCAATAAAAGACTATTTAGCAAGCTTTCTCTCTGTAGTAGACAGAATGCCGTCAGATCAGCTGTGACAAGGAGATGTTAGTTTCGAAAATTCAAACTCAGGTGTCACGTGAGGTCCCAAACAAAATTTGGGCCCGATCAGTAAATTCACAAACGGACAAACAAAGTATGTGTGTAGATTGTAAGCTTGAATAATTACTTTATAGTTGTCTAGGTACAAGCCGGTGAACCCTGCAGAGCCATCTGGTGGATTAAAACCTTTTCATGATGACATGAGTTCAGATGAAGACGCAGGAGAAGGGTTCATGACTCCGTATTCAGACAATCCCAAAGGTTAGCCTGCCTTGTTTATAGTTAGAGAGATACAGGGTGTCCCAATAAACATGGTAATCAAGTGACCACTTCTATTTCATGATCAAACTTTTAATGGTAACCCACTAAAAACACATAAAAATACTAGTCTCGTAAAGTCCAAAATGTCGTCTACCAGTAACTTCAAATTGACGGAAGAGCAAAATCTATCACAGATCACAAAATTTAATGAAAGAACATTGACGAAACCCTACAATGGTCGGCATTATATCAATGCAATGAATACGACTTTTCTATTTTAATTTCCAACAGGCTTTATTTTTAATTCATAAGTTTACAAGTAGCAACGAGAAGTTGTTTATTGACCACTTCTCTTTGTTTCTATGTTTAAGTGTATCATCTTCATTGTCTTGGTATACACGACGACCTCTGCAATACTATTTACTTGCAGTCTTTATCTGAACCTGTACCCTATTAGATAACATTAAAAGACCTATTTTCTTACCTTGAACCTACTTTATTACCTTAATCTAATTTTCTTACTTTAAACCAATGCTCTTACCTTAAACCTATTTTCTTACCTTAACCTATTTTCTTACCTTAAACCTATTTTCTTACCCTTAACCTATTTTCTTACCTTAAACCTATTTTCTTACCTTAAACCTGTTTTCTTACCTTAAACCTATTTTCTTACCTTAAACCTATTTTCTTACCTTAAACCTATTTTCTTACCCTTAACCTATTTGCTTACCTTAACCTATTTTCTTACCTTAAACCTATTTTCTTATCTTAATTCTATTTTCTTACCCTAACCCTATTTTCTCACCTTAAACCTATTTTCTTATCTTAACCCTATTTTCTTACCCTAACCCTATTTTCTTACCTTAAACCTATTCTCTTACCTTAAACCTATTTTCTTATCTTAACCCTATTTTCTAACCCTAACCCAATTTTCTTACCTTAAACCTATGCTCCTTCCTAAAACCTACTTTCTCACCTTAAACCTATTTTCTTACCTTAAATAGATCATTCATAAACCTTCCCTGTGGTCACGTGATGTCCCACAAAAAATCTGGGCTCGATCGGTTCAGCTGTTTTGACGTTTATTGGATACAAACAAACAGACAGACACCAAGACAGACAAGCCAAATTTATAGATAGATAAATAAAATCAAATTATGAAAATATTCTGTTTTATAGGGAAACCTTACAGAGACGAGGAAAATAGATGAGAGAGAAAATTCAGGAAAATTTATTTTCATTTTTCAAAACTCTTTTTTTTAAATATGGTTTATAAAAGTGTGAATGACAACATCAAAGAAATGAATTAAGATATTAAGACGGGAAATGCAAATAGGTTTTTCTTTTAAATTTTCTTGAAGTAAGTGTCATAAAAATGGCAACAAATTTTTTTAAATTAGGCGTCAAAAACTGGAAGATGTGCGGGGCATTCATAGATATATTGAGCGAATATTAATATTTTGGCAAATTTTTCTTGTCGCTTAAAAATGTTTACGCTGCTCTATCTGAAAAATAAATGAATTTATTTCAGGATTCGGGGTTCACTTAAATTCATACAGATTTGCACGAGGTTTTATCTGATCTGCATTTAACGTTATTTGTATTTAATTTTTATGTAGATTAAATTTTGTAATTTTTATAAGCTTCCATATTGCACATAGTCCTTTTAATTAATTGATAATTATTTTTACTTTAAAGAATCTGTAATGGATTTAATATCTTGCCATTTTAACCCTTTCATATTTTGTAAAAATTGATGTATGCCAATTTTACATTTTACACAGATAAAATAATATAAACATTCTCGTTTATGGTTGTATTTTCTTTGGTAAAATCTGAATTTTAAGCAAGTTTTAATGTGATAGATTTATTGTATTAATGTTTTTGTACTATTTGGAATAAAGATTGTAAAAATAATCCTTTCATTCAATCTGAGCACAGAGTGAGGGAGGGGTTGCAGGGCCACCATGAGCCCCGGAAAATAGTCTCTAAGCCTCCGTTTTCGGAGATGAGTGATAGATGTAACAAATAATACTTGTGCAGTTATGCAGTGTTTTCTTGAATATCCAAAAAAAAACATTGCATAACTATTTAAATATCAAATATCAAATATTCAAATATTTTTTCTGGAATTTTTTATGCCTTACTTCTATAGTATCTATTCTAAAGGATAGCGGTAGCGCCAGGTCATTTTATATACTCATCTGCGAATCCAGATTTTTTAAGTCTTTTGCTGGACTCGAAAAGGATTCCGTTGGGTTAGGGCAGGGTTCTGCTAAGTGCTAACTACCTGGTTTCGAACAGGATGTTGCTGGGCTCATAGCCGCATGCCCCTTCCCCCCTCCTTCGTTAAACGGTAATGTTTATCAAATTACAATCTAATAGCTAGGTAACATATTTGAACCGAAAGTGTTTAATTTCTAAGTAAGAGTGTAAATTCTTGCTGAGAAATTTCACCAGAAAAAATTGATAACCAGGACGAAAAATGAAACATAAATTCTACTGTTCACCTGCTTCTTGTTTAGCTACAGATTGAGAAAATAAAATTAACTCGTATCATCGAAAATAAATAATCTTATTTCTTATTTCCTCACAAAATTCTGCTTTGAAATATGTTTCTAAAAAACAAATTAGTATGCTGAAAGTTTGTTACATTTTAAAATAATTTTAAATTAATCTTATTTGAAATTTTGCAAACGAATTTACGCTCAAGCTGAGAAATATTACACCGTAAAAACGTTTCAATGATTTCAAATGAATCCTAATTTTTTGCTTTTTAGTACTGCACTCTTGGTTCAAATATGTTACCTATAGCCGGTCTCTTCCTTTCATGGACAATCTGTTTTATGTTTTTTAATTGGATAATGGATATAGTACCAAGTTAGTACAATGTTACCCATAAAAGATGAAACATCCATGACTACTTTACATCATTCATTTAGTTTTTTATTTATCGCTTGGCTTTATCCACTATCATTAAAACAAGTCTAAAAAATTCAACATTTAAGAATAATAAAAATTTTATTTAATCATCATAAATTGTAGTGGAACCAGTTGTAAAAATACATTAGTACAAAAAGTTTTAATATTTTGTATTGTTAAATCGATATCTCTCTGGTGTTGAGAGCCTGTATTCTTCAGTATTCAAGTTCACGCTGAATCCACTGTCCAGTATTCAAACATTACATTCACTCTATTACAAGAATATCCCACAAACCATGAGACTGCAAAGACGACTGTACTGAATTTATACTGCCTGTTTCTTTATATTCATAATGCTCAACAACTATGAACTTCTTTCCTTGCAAAATCATTAGATAAGCCATTTAAAGACCACATTCAAGACAAAAGAGTTGGTTTAACTTCGGATAGGGGGGGGGGGGGGAGAAAGCGATCCACACCTGTTTTCCCTCAGAGTCTTCCGGAAAGAAATCTGTACTATTGTATTCTAAATATAGACGAATGCAGCGTTTTGTGACGTCATTTGTGGTTTGGAGCTAAAACAGGTGTGGGTTGCCTCCCCCCCCTACTTGAGATCGTCATATTTGAAGAATTTTAAGCCATCTATACAATCTCATCCTTTGTGGATAACCCTTTCCGTCGTAGAAACCAATAAACACGGGACATAAAGGGACTATTGGCGTAATTTTAAGTGAGTGTTATTTGAAGAGTTTCATGGCCGATTCGCGTCACTGGCCTAAAAACAGGCCATTGTTGGCGATACTGACGGAGATATCTTTATTATAGAAACCTCACATAGATTCAATCTGCAATTTTGGATCAATTTTGAAGTGTCGCAACACCTTGTTCCTTAATTTTAACTCACTAACTAAAAGTTCTTTTTGTAGTTCTAGATTTGTACATTTTAGAACCATAAAGCATTTTTTTAAATTTAGTTTTTGCGAAAGAGTTTGCAACCTTCGAATCACTCTGATATGAAAATTGATTATTTTCACATGTGGTTTCCCTGTCAGAGGGACTTGAGGACTTTTGCAGCACAGCCAATTTGAAGGAAATTGAACAGTATCTGTTTTATTAGTCAGATCAAGGATTTAATGCAAGGAAAGTTTTTTCAGAGGTGTACGCATCTTTTGTACTACAGTGTACTGTCTCTGGGCGGTAATGTAAACACAAGACGGATGTCGAAGCCTGACATGAATCTTTCACATAAATAATCAATGAAATATTCTAATCATAAGAAACTACTATATGAATTATCAAAATTATCAAAATTCAATGCTTTTAACCTCCTCGGATACTGAACGAACACTGAGGCATTTATTCTTGTTTATAAATTCCACCCAGAGAGAACTGGTTTTGATATGCACGCAGAGTATACGCAACTGCAATTAACTTTTCTTGCATTACATTCTTGATTCAGATAAGAGTTTATCGGGAAAACAACTCTTTAAATGAGAATAACTTTAACATACACACACTCACATACAACTACGACTCACATACAACTCTGCTTTTTTTAAATATATGAATTTTTAATAAAGGCATTAACTAATCTAATTGTAACTATCAAAATAAAATTACTTAAAACATTAACAAGATAAAAATATTTTTCCAGTTACAGCAAAAAACATTATGAAACACAATATGTTTTAATGAGATTTGGAAGATTTGATTTTTAACATTCATTTCAGTTTTTATTTTCATAAATCAATTTTTTTTTTTCATGCGCAGATAATAATTACAGATAAAACAAAATTGTTATTATCACGGTTGACAGGGCATGGTCAATCATAAGGCACACCGAGGGAGGTGGTGCAGAGCAACCATGAGCCCCGCGAACCGACCTCCGAAGCCTCCTGATTCGTAAAATGACCTCTAACCCAATTAAAATCATCTCTGTGGCTCATGATACGTCTCCCAGCCTCAGCAAGTTAGTCTCCATGTCAAGTATTTTTTTCTCAAATAACAAATATTTGAATTTTACATCGACAAAAAGCCATTTTCCAAAAAATATCAACATGATACAAAAGTTTCTAATAATACATAAATTTTCTAAATTTCACAAATTCTCAAACTTATGATAACTATTGCAGGTTTTTATAAAGATAGACAAATTTTACATCACTTTATATATTACAGGTAAATCATGTAGAAATCTAACTACAGTGAAACCCTTAATAACGAATACATCGAAAGAATTCATCAAATGTCGTATTCTTCATTTTCTGATAATGGAATGTTGCAGATATTTAGTTTTTTAATTAAATGATTATATGGAACTCTTTAAAACTGTTCCCGCATATTCATGGCTATTTATTTACTTTTGCAAATACTAAAATTTACGTAATATAGTATAAAACTCATTGAAAAATTGTCAAGACGACATTTAATAAATTCTTCCGATGTATTCTTTATTAAGGGTTTCACTGTATATTAAGCACCAATTAACCAAACATATTACATTTTTAAACCCAGAAAACCAGAAAACCAGAAAACTAGAAAACCGTACATTTGACGACCAATATAGGAGACGTCAAGTTGTCGACAAATGTAGTTTATGGAAGGAACGGCCACTGATTGGCCGTGTACAGTACTTGTACACAATGGAACATGTTGTGAAAAATATCGCATATCATAAGTTTCAATCAATCTCTGTAACTGTCTTATTTCTGTTACAAGCAAATAGTTTTACTGTACACTTATTAGATCCAGCTTATTTACTGAAATAGATCTATTTACAATCCACAATCGCTGATTATCATGTTTATTGACCTCTTATGTCAGAACTTAAGCCAAAAGACTTTTTTCCAGAGTTTTCTCGTTCTCACTTTATCTTTTGTGAAATGGTTAAATTTATGCATTTATTGTATTTTATCATTCAAGTATTTCACAAAAAAAAATATTATATTGTTGCTAAGTATATGGTACTTATATGTCTATATTTCACGGGTAAAATAGTCTAATATTTATACAACGCTGCAATAATTATGTTTAGGAATTTGTGAAATTTAGCAAAACAAAAATTGAATTTTTAATCTCAGTTAAAGTATACTTTTTATTACAAATTGTTTATGTATCAACAACGAAAAACTTTATCATGTTTTAGATAAGTTGAAAAAAGCTTTTAGTGGATGTAAAAGCAAAATATTTATTATTGGAGATAATAACACTGGATGTGACGTGAAAACTGAGTTGCGTAGGCTTGGAGACTATTGAGTCACGGAGATGATTTTGATTTGCTAGGAGGTCATTCTGCGAATCAGGAGGCAACGGAGATCAGTTCGCGGGGCTCATGGTTGCTCTGCACCCCCTCCCTCGAACACCTACATTTACGTTGATTCATTCTTAAAGCACAAACATGCTATATAATGTTTTGAATTATGTTTTTTTTTTTTATCAGGACTAAAATGGTAAAAAGTATTAATAAATAATGCAATGGAGGATTTTACAGTTTTGGAGAAAATTGGACAGGTACAGTGAGAACCATAAAACAATGGAATAGAAAGACGATATTATAGCAAATTAGCCTTAAAAACTATGTCTCTGATTAAGTATGAAGTAAATATTAATGTTTATAATTTTGAAAACTAATTCTTTCAATTGTCGTTTCTTTACAAAAGTGGTTGTTGGAAAACATACAGTAAATATCAGAATTAACCGTTTTAAATCTAAAAAAACCTTCCCTATTAATGATTAAAGATAAAGGTTTCTAGAGTACAGTTGTTAATCAGGTATTGCCATATTTGTATTGAGGATCACCTGAAATTACGCTTACAGTCTCTTTAACACCAAATTTTATAACATCAAAGTCGAAATAAGATTTTCAAAAATATTGATCATTCTTTTATCTTTCGTTAATCTTTTGTTTATCTTTCTTTTATTTTTTGTTTATCTTTTGGTTATCTTTCTTTTTTCTTTCGTTTATCTTTTGTTTATCTTTCATTTATCTTTCGTTTACCTTTCGTTTATCTTTCGTTTATATTTCGTTTATCTTTCGTTTATATTTCGTTTATCTTTTGTTTATCTTTCATTTATCTTTCGTTTATTGGCCATTTCTTTCATGTCTCAATGTCTCAATGTCTCAGTGTTTCAATGTCTCAATTTGTCTTAATGTTTCAATGTCCCAATGTCTCAATGTCTCAATGTCTCAATGCCTCAATGTCTCAATGTCTCATTTCTATAATAAAGTAAATATATAAATGTTTTGAACCAGGGATAAGGATGTCTCTGTGCTTACTTTTTTGCAGTTTATCCTTTGATCCGAACATTTATAAAAATTAAATCTTCTTTACTTTAATATCAAAATTGTCAAATATAAGATATCACAGTTCTTTTTTTGTATTTTTCGCGTTGGGCTTAGAGAATATCCTACTTTTAATGATTAACTGTCAAATAATAGTAACCTCTTAAAGTTAACCATGAGAAGTGTCGTAAACGACTTAACTATATTTATTACAATATAGAATACTAGCTGAAGTGCCTGGCTTTGTCCATGGAATTTTTTTTTATTTAAAAAAAAATCAATTTTTTAACTGGCCTATTACACCCCTGGCCTCCCATGAGTGTCCACAAAAAATTTATGCCCAATCGGTCCAGGGCAGCCGTTTGGCCGGCTATAGGCAATATATATATACGAATGTCTTGTTTTATTATAGACGGAGAAAGGTTAGATAGATAGATAGCGCCACCTAACTAAGTGTTTTGCACTTTCGATAATTGGTTTAACAATAATTGATTATAAACCAAATTCGTTTAATAACATATTGGAAACACTAAATAACAAAGCAAAAGTACAATATATAGGTTTGTTTTGAAAAAAAGGGGGCCGGGGTAGGGGACAGAACAAATTTTTAATTATTATGAAAAACGAACTGATCGTTAACGACCTTTAAGGACTACCCTTAGCCGTCTTCAAATTGATTGCCAACGATCGTTTCCATAGTCATCTTTAAATAGTTTTAATACGATCAAGGAGAGGAAACCAACCTAAAGGGTAGATCAGAACTGCTAATTATCGAGTAGTTTTTAGGGAAATATCAAATAGCATCTGTTCGTTTCTATCTTTTCTTTTTCTGAAACGAATGTTTGTTTCTTTTGAAAATTCACATAACGACAAACATAAAGCAACCATTCTTAAAGCAAGTAAAATATTTAATAAGAAAAGAAGCGTCGTAGATAAGTGGATATAACGTGTTCAGAGAAGTTATATGAGTTATCTAGGATGAAGTCGGGTCGCAGAAGGTTCCATAATTGACATATTTTGATGCAAAAATGTTTCCACCTAAAATGTTTTTACGCAAATCATTTACACCATAAAATGATGCAATTCTTTTCATAAAACATTTCCTATCACAAAACAATTATTTCTCCTACAAAAAGTTGTCAGAAACGTTGTGCGAAACTTTTGTGGCAGGAATCGTTTGTGACCAGGAACGTTTGAGACACGAAAAATTTGTGATTGGTCCTTAAAAATTATAACTTTGCTACTTTTAGGGAAACTTTGGTGTGGTTTACCTAGTATATAGTAGACGGGATCCGGGATATTCAGTAATCAAGCAGGGACAGAATTTATTAAATTTGAACTGCACCTACACCGCTGCTGGTTCAAATTTGAATTGCCTAACGCCGGTTTGAATTTTAATCATCGATTGTAATCCTTCCTCATTCTTTAACTTTGAATCAGTGTGGTTCAAACTTGAACCGGCAGTATAGGTAGTTCAGCGAGGCAGCTCAAATTCATTAAATTCGGTCCCAGATCAACCTACGAAACCTCAGGTACAACAAACACACACATTTGAATAAAAGCATTGTTTGTTTCGAAAGAAGTTTTATGTTCGTGAAAATAATCTCCAGGAAAATAAAATATGGGAAGATAATTAGGCCCTGTTCCTTTAAAATTGAAATGACTCTGAACCAATTCTTTAAGCAAAGATATATTTAGGGTGGAATACCAAGTAAACCTTTATATTGTCATGTTAACAGACTTTTTAGTCTTCATTAAAGTCTTTTTTTTGTACCTTACTGTACATTAATCTCCCTATAAGGAGCTGGTTAATTTGGTGTACCGTCCAGTTTTGCCTTACATAGTCTGCAAGTAAACTGTACAGCTAGCTCTAGTTGCTAAACTTTGGCCCGGTACTTGAAATTAATCAGAGTTTACAATTCTGTACAGTGTACAGTGTACAGTATACAGTGTACATCAGGGAGTAAGGAATAGAAGGGAGATATAACTGATGCGGTTCGCCCTATGATTATACATGCTTTGCAGACGAGTACTCCATTTTTTGTCTGATGTACATTTACTGCGTATACAATAACCTATTCTGAACATTTCATATACAAATGGAGTACTCGTCTGCAAAGCATGTATAATCATATGGTGGGGCGAACCGCGTCAGTTATATCTCCCTTCTATTCCTTACTCCCTGTTGTACATGCACTTAGAACTAAAGTTTAATACATCCAATGCTTGTTCTTTTTAGTTCAGCCGAGAAAGGAAATGTGTTCCAGGAAACTCAACTTCTTTCCAGTCTCAAGCATCCCAGCATTGTACAATACAAGGTATATTCAGGTCGTGTAATAAGCAGGATTACTCTTGGTGCGCTCCAATGTACGGAAAAGGTCGTTTCCTAAGATAAATTGATAAAAACCTAATATGACGTCACTCTTAAATCTATAATCAGTGAACTTTTTTAGGGAAGCCATGCATGCTGGGGACATTAAAAAAATCAAAACTTTTTTCTCCTCAAAAATCTGAAAAAAGGATTCTTTTCAAAAAAAAAATTTCAATTGTTATTAATTCCACGGGTAACGCCGGGCATTCAGCAAGTAGTATATGTAATATATTTATTTACATATATATATATATTCTCCCAGCAAGCACTGCACAAGAAAGGTTGTGCGAGGTTAAGGCAATTGCTTGAGGATATCTTCATGCTCCTTATAATCTAGGTTTACCTCGCCTCTTATTTATATAATCCTATATATTATGTATAGCCAAAGAGAATAAAATATATATTAGAGGGGAATTTAGAGAATCTCTCGGTGTGAATTTTTTCAGTCCCTTTCAGTCTGAAAGGGAGTTCAAAATGTGTACAAATCATGTAAATGTTCACAAATTATATCCAGTAGAGTACATTAATACAGTATGTTCCCTAGACTTTCCATTAAAATTTCGAATTTTTTAAAGCTGTTAAATAAACTTTATAATGAATTACGTGAATAAAAAACATCATTTGATTTATAGTTATAACGGAAAATCATCGTTTGTAAAGTGAAAGGCATAGAGTCTCTGTGATATGATAATTGGTCAATTATGAAACCAGCCTATTTCATAATTTGGTTTTCTTTTAATATTAATTTTAGATTTTTTATGAAATGATGTTCCAGGGCCCAAAGGGTTAAATAGCATAAATATGTGAAGTACACCCGCAGTATGGAAACAGTACAACAAAATGGCCGTTTTACACTTTTTTCAAGTAAATTCCACTCTAATATATATTCTATTCTCTTTGTGTATAGCTTGAAAAACGGCCTAACCAAATCAGCTGAATTTTTAGGGAACCAACATAGACTAAAAAATCGAGGTTTTCTATTTAAATTTTATTTTTCAAAATTCGTTTTTTTAAGTTTTTAAAATTCCAAGGGCAACGCCGGGCACTTCAGCTAGTTCATACTATTCTCGATTACTTTATCTGCATTTTCAGGAGTCTTTTCAAGAAAATGGTTTTATTAACATTGTGATGGAACACTGTGCAGGTAAACATTGTTCATTGTGTTCGTATTATACAGGAAATAGGAATAAAGGGATGGGAAATGGCGCTGGTCTGGCATGAGAAAGCCAGTCACACTGCTTTGCAGACGAGTTCGGTATTCCTTACATACACTCTTTTGGTACAGTAGACACACAACATGACTACAGTCAAGGAAATTGCAGAACAATGTTGTCAATTATAATTAAGCTTAAATAACAAGTAGTTTATTGTAAACTTTAATAAAATTATATTCTTTGCATGAAAATTTAGCTTTATAGTGTTGATTTAAATATGTAAATAATATATTACATGTATATTAAACTTATTTTTAAGTAATCAATTTACAATAAACACATGTACTCTCCTAGACTGTACAAATAGCGAGATTCTTATGTACTGTTTATACCTACAGTACACGCCTTCGGTTCGGTATTCCTTACACACACTCTTTAGGTACAGACACACACACATGACGTTTCCGCCCCCTGGTGTTTACGTGTAAGGGGATATTTTAACAGTGTTTTAATACTGGGACAATAGAGACGCTCCGTGTCAAGGTTGTATAATAAGGTTGCTTACTCTAGATGCAATCCAATGTACTGAAAATGTCGTCTCCTAAGTAATGTTCAGTTAAATCCGTAAATGACGTCACTGATTAAAGAGGGGAGTGTAGGAATTAGTGACGTCATTTACGGATTTTTCTTTTAATTTTTCCGTACATTGGAGCGGATCGAGAGTAAGCAACCTTGAAAAACAGCCTATACACAACCTTCCTCCGTGCCATATAATTTCTTTTCTTTTGATTTTCAATTTGCGAAACAAATTAAAACTCTTTTGTGTAGAAATATCATCCCTTGAAATTTAATATATATTAAAACTTTTCATTTGTTTGTTAATTCTAAACAAATTTAATTTTAATTATGGCAAGTGCAATTGTAGTAAGTGTAATTATGGCAAGTGTAACCATTATGGCAAGTGTATCATGGCAAAAGTATTATGGCAAATGAAACTGAGAAATTCCAGCTTTTTGTTTTGTTTAGGGGGAGATCTTTATACACTAATCAACAGAAGGAGAGGGGTATATTTTCAGGTATTCATGAAAATCTAAATTTTGAACCATTCAAAAAAATCCAAAATTTAGCTTTTGTAAATTGTAAGGATTTAGCTCAAAATCTTAAATTCCTAGAATTTTATTGCGCATGATAATTGTGAAATCTCTGTTTAGTGTGCGAAAATCTATTCTGCAAATAATGCTTTAATAAAACCATGTTTTATCACGTATTCATTTTTTAAACCTTTTACAACAATAATGTTTGTAATTTAATTTCTCTACGTTTTACAAAAATCAAATAATTCAAAATTGTTTGATTTTTCTCAGCTCTCAATCAAATTTAATCCTTCTAACTTTAGGAGAGTTTGATTCTAAATTTCTTTGCTCAAATTTGCTCCGCAGTTCTTTTTATTCATAAAAGGTTAGATACTTTTTTTTATAAAATGTAATCTGCTTTTATATTCATAAATGTAAATTAACTGTTTTTCATTAAAGGTAAAGTGCATCTTTTAATAAACGGTAGACTGCTTTTTCATAAAAGGTAAGCTGCTTTTTTATCCTAAAAGGTAAGCTGCTTTTTATTCCTAAAAGGTAAGCTGCTTTTTATTCCTAAAAGGTAAGCTGCTTTTTTCATAATTGGTAGTTGATTTTTTTACAGAAGGTAATCAGTTTTTTGAAAAGAAAGCTGCTTTTAGCGCATTTTACTTTGCATTCAAGGTTGTATTTTTATTTTTGTCACATAAGAATATGGTCAAATACAAAAATGTAAAATATGAATTTATATAAAAATTATTTCTGTCTAAATTATGAAATTTATTAATTAGATGCATAAATCTAATTAACGGCTGATCAATTTGCATAAAAATTTACCACATATATATTTTATATACCCTATTTTCATATTACTAGGCTTTCAGAGTGCTTCGCGCCCATCTTCTAATATAATTGTGAGCATTTTTTCTTCGTGTACATTGTAAGACAAACATAAAAGTACGCGGATTTTATAAAAAAATTTCGTGGATTTTTAAAATGTAATGGAAATCGAATTTTGTTGAATGCTAATATTTAAAATTTTGCTCATCCATAAACCTTCCCTGGGGTCATGTGAGGTCCCACAAAAAAAGTTGGGCCGGATCGGTTTTGCCGTTTTGACGTTGATTGGATACAAACAAACATCAGATAAGCAATGTATAAATATCAACGAGGTTATAGTGTATAGAGTGATGATTGATGTACGCTAATCCTTTACTAAACTATACCGAGAACGTCTCCATATTTGTTTATTATATGTTGATTCTGGCCTAGCCCAAGGAGAATTGAATACAAGGAGGGGGCAACAGGGTTTCCGTACACTTTGCTGTGACGTTTTTGGACTGCTGGAGAACTAGTTTTTGCGTAACAACAATAATAAAGGTTGTAAACAATAACACAAATGATAAACAGACATTTAGTGCATCTCTGGCGTTAGCTGAAGATTCACCGTATTCACTCATGTTTGTTTACATTAGAAGTATTAAAAGATTTATTTTGAAAAAAAATATCAAAATTCTATGCTACCTCACCATTAACTTAGTATCTCTAGTTTTATTACATTTGCGAATTGTACACTCACTGTATTGTATTTATTAGCTTGGAGACTTCGGAATAGCGCGTATACTTGAAGGGACTGTGGATTATGCAAGAACATTGATTGGTACACCGTACTATTTCAGGTACCTGTACACTGTACAATTATAGTATTGTTTATTATTACTACAATTATAGTATAGGTTTATGTACAGTACTATTGTACTATTTCAGGTAAGTGTACAGTATTATTGTACTATTTACGGTACCTGTACAGTATTGTTGTACTGTTTCAAATATACCTGTGCAGTATTATTGTACTATTGTAGGTACATGTACAGTGTCACTGTACTAATTCAGGTACCTGTACAATACTATTTTACTAATTCAGGTACACGTAAAAAACTATTTTACTATTTCAGGTACCTGTACAGCACTATTTTACTATTTCAGGTACCTGTTAAGTACTATTGTAATATTTCAGGTATCTGAACAGTATTATTGTACTATTTCATGTACTTCTACAGTATTATTGTAATATTTCAGGCATCTGAAAAGTATTATTGTACTATTTCATGTACTTTTACAGTATTATTGTAATATTTCAGGCATCTGAACAGTATTATTGTACTATTTCACGTACTTTTACAGTATTATTGTAATATTTCAGGGATCTGAACAGTATTATTGTACTATTTCATGTACTTTTACAGTATTATTGTACTATTTCAGATAAGAAAAATAAAGACTCTGTATGTCTGGAAACTCATGGTTTATTTTAAGTACTTGGCCGATTTTGAACTTGATACTGCTAAAGTGAAATATATGTGGTATTTATTTAGTCCTGAGATATGTGAGAACAAACCGTACAACAATAAATCTGATATCTGGGCTCTAGGCACACAGTACAGATTCTACAATAACATAGTTACCTGAGCAAGAAACTTAAGACAGATTTTTGTCATGAAACCCAAAATTGGAAAACCGGTTTCATGAATGGGGCCATGAGTCAGTTTTATAGATACAAATATTTTTGTTAAGAAATAAATTATTTCATGAGGTTTCTTTACATTCTCTTAAATTAAAATCTACGCAAATGTAAGGACCTCAAAAATAATTTTTTTTTACTCTGACATACACTTGCAAGTGTCAGTACGCAGAGTCGCAGATGGTACAACAAAATGGCGGGTTTTTTAAAAATTAATTCCTCTCTATTTATATCTATACTCTGTGGCTGTAGGCTGTGTACTGTACGAACTCACCACTCTGAAACATGCTTTTCAGGTAGGTTTAAATGTAATATAATAATAAAACTCTTCTATCAGATATATATGTTAATATATAATTATATATATATTTGCTATGGCCGGCAAAACGCCTGGACTAAATTGGCTGAAAATTATATGCCATTAATAACATGCGAAAATAAACAGTCGGAGTAATTATGACTATAAATAATATATGTAAACCTAGGTAAAGCCGGATACACCAGCTTGTTTGCTTTGAAGAATTAAGTTATTTAAGGACCATTCACTTTTTTTATGCGGTTACAAACACTTCTTTATCAAGAAGTAATCATTAAGTACACTGTTATCCACTTTGGATTAGACTTCAGCAGGGGCGCAACTAGAATTTTTGTTAGGGGGCGGGGCGAAATGTTATTTTTGGTTGGTTGGGGTGGGGGAAGGGGACTTGCCCCCCAGTGTATAAATAAAAAAAATAAAGTCTTGTTGTATAGGTTTGAAGTAAAAAAACTGAATTTTCAGTTTTTGCTGATTTGGATCAGTGCAGTTTTCTTATACTATTACTATTGGCTTGTTCTTGTCTTTTAAAACAAATTATACTTCCAACAGTTGTAAAATAAACGATATGAGTCAATTCTTTGGATGTGGAGTGCGCGAAGCGCGAAAAAATAGTTTTTTTCTTCTGAGCTTGCAGTGTCTAATTTACCCTATATTTAATAGTATATCTTTTTATCTCTTTCTTAGCAATAGCGTCCGTTAGTCCCTGGCTTAATCTTATTCACTGTGTTTATAAAGTCCCCTACTATAGTCTTCAGCAATTTTTTGTTATTCATCGACTATGTAGTCGTTTTTGTCCTCTAGTAGATACTATATAGTCCCTTTAGTGTTGGTTTGTGTAGTCTGCAGTAATTAGTTCCTTCGAGTACTTTATGACTATCTGTCGTCTTTCCATAATCCACTTTATAGTCTTTCTGTAGTCCCTCTGCCCAATTGCTGTCCAGTCAGAAGGCTATATCCCTTTACTTCTCATAGAGCTTGCAAAAGTTCTGTTAGACCGATTGAATAATTATCATAATATGTAATATCTTAGGTCTAAGTTGTCTATACCCTTAACTGTCATGTTTTGTAATACCCATATACGAAGTAACATGGCATTTATTTATAAATGTTTTTTGACAGATGATAAAAAAAGTGCGACTGACTTTCTTCAAATTGAAAAGGAGAAAACAGTAAGAATTTCTTTTATAAATGATGCGCGAAGCGCCAAAGAAAATGTTGGTGTTTTGTTTTCTTATTATTTATATTTTGTTTTCCATTCTGCAAAGGGGGGGCTAGTTGCGCCTCTGGACTTTAGAAACAACTGTACGGATATTATTCAATCCTTTCACTTCCTATTGGTTGTTTCCTGCAATTAGTGCAGTTGTAATCTAGTTTTTATTAAGTTAAAAAAGTCAGTTTATTCGTTAAAAATTGGATGGGACTGTAAGCGTNTATATTTAAATCTATACATATATACATATATATTTGCAAATTGTATTACAGTTCCTAACAGGTATATATTTAAATCTATACATATATACATATATATTTGCAAATTGTATTACAGTTCCTAACAGGTATATATTTAAATCTATACATATATACATATATATTTGCAAATTGTATTACAGTTCCTAACAGGTATATATTTAAATCTATACATATATACATATATATTTGCAAATTGTATTACAGTTCCTAACAGGTATATATTTAAATCTATACATATATACATATATATTTGCAAATTGTATTACAGTTCCTAACAGGTATATATTTAAATCTATACATATATACATATATATTTGCAAATTGTATTACAGTTCCTAACAGGTATATATTTAAATCTATACATATATACATATATATTTGCAAATTGTATTACAGTTCCTAACAGGTATATATTTAAATCTATACATATATACATATATATTTGCAAATTGTATTACAGTTCCTAACAGGTATATATTTAAATCTATACATATATACATATATATTTGCAAATTGTATTACAGTTCCTAACAGGTATATATTTAAATCTATACATATATACATATATATTTGCAAATTGTATTACAGTTCCTAACAGGTATATATTTAAATCTATACATATATACATATATATTTGCAAATTGTATTACAGTTCCTAACAGGTATATATTTAAATCTATACATATTTACATATATATTTGTAAATTGTATTACAGTTCGTTTTCAGGGTTTGAACAAGAAAGAGGTCCTTACAGGGGGTATACTCCTTGGCTAGATACACAGTTCGTTTTCAGGGTTTGAACAAGAAAGAGGTCCTTACAGGGGGTGAGCCTTAGAGTAATTGCTCCCCTTTATAGCAATAACAGGAGCTAGAGCTACGGAAAATGAAGAGAACGTTCTTAGTTACCTCACCCTTAGTAAATTACTTTTATACGCCCTTGGAACAATATATTAAGTTTCTATTATGTTTGAACAACAATTATATTGAAAATTGGAAATATAAAGCCTTCGTTTTAACTTTTAAAATGCTCAATTTTTCATTTGATCTTTAAGTTTATCATTTCAAGGAAGAAGTGCCAAAAGTCTTAAAGTTTTCCAATTGCATGCAATTTACTTCATAAACTCTACTAACAATTCCCAAACCAAATACCGCCAAATAGGGATCTATACATATAAATAATCTGAGAAGAATCCGAAATCATCAAGAGGGGCCTCAAAGTGCAACACCTTGGGATGGTACATATATTATAATAACTTTTCATATTTTCTTTCAGGTACAGTTACGATTTAAGGAATCTGATCGGCGCGCTACTAAAGAGAGAACCTAAGGAGAGACCTTCTCTTCAATCAATTCTCAGGTTTAGAATATTCATCTTTTTTTACAAATATTTATTAAAAAATTGTCAAGTTTATTCATCAATATTAACATGACACCGTCACTAATTTGGAAAAAAATAAGTTATTGATTATGATTCTTTAAAGGAAGAAGTGCATTTTTAATCCTACTTGTAAATATCGTTCTGATGGATCATGTATAATATGATCTTCTCATTTCATGCATACAAAAAAAGGTTGAAAATTTCCATTCTTCATTCTGAATCAGTAAATTACGACTAAGATTCTATTCCGTCGAAAGGAAGGAAGTCTATCAAGTGAATGTAAAAACAAACTTATCTCTCAAATTAAGATTAAGATGACGTACACAATTCTAATCAGCCCAAGTATCGAAACCCTTTAAGTGAAGATGAAAAAAAATTAAAATATTTTTTTAACTAAGATGTAGATGATTAGTATCTCTACTAGGAAAGGATTTGTTGAGAGGAGTTTAATTAAAGATAATCTGGGGAAGGAAACTCCAGGTAAAGTACAGGGTGACCCAATAATCTTTTGAAATGACTCGGAAAAGTGGCTAAGTACATAGTTTTTAATTTTAGAAAGGGCCGTTTAACTTCTATATTGTTGTTTGATGCTTTCGTTTGTTGCAAAACCGTGTCCAATTTTTTGAAAGCTACAGGGTGTCCCAAAAAACATGACAGTTGGTAAATCGTTTTGAATGTTGTCTTAAAGGCTGTTTGCAAAATTGCAGGTTATTTCATTTAAAAAATCTTTTGCTTTAATTTATTTTAATTTGAAGTTAATTTATAAATAAGTAGTTTCAGTTGAGGTTTTCTGGTTCGGATTGGGGTACAGGTTAGGGGGTTTTGGTTCAGTTGGGGTTTTGATGTTCAGTTGGGGGTTTCTAATCCAAAANCACTAAATAATTGCTGTGTCTCATTCACATTGGTTTATTTAAAGTCCTAACTTGAGTCTAAAAGTCGCCTTCCTATTCCACAGTTTGTGTGTCTCACTGTAATATTTTGAAGATCGATTAAGATACTTGATACTTAGGAAAAAGATTGATCTGTGAGCTAGGAGTAGTTATAGTGATCCTAAACTCGAAAATTCGGTTATCATGTGAATTTCTATATAGGAAAAATCCTAACATTGCATTGTATCAAAATAGTCTGAAGGCAATCCGATCTATCAAACTTAGGATAACATGAGACCGAATTTTATGAATTACAAAGGTCGCACCGCCGTGCAAATTCTGAATCACCGGTTATGACTGTTTAAATTTGAATCAGTGACTAGGATTTGAAACAGTAGTTCTCCAAATCATTAAACTCGGTCCCTCCCTGGTATAAATTCCAAGATATGGTTTAATCTTATTTTTAAATGTTAAACGTTTTTTTTATTTACGAAATATAAAACCTGATTTTGTTAAGCCAATGTTTTACTTTTACTTTTTAGGAAATAAAAAAAATATCGACATACCTATTCTACCTAATGTGCACTAAAATGTGAGAAAATTTTATTTTACTTTAAAGTTAATTTGATGAAAAGATCGAGTTTAAATCTTTAATCAAAACATTTGCCCTAGAAAATATTAGACTGAAAAAATTATTAGTATCTGAGATTAAATATGTTTGCTTTGATCTCAATATTCAGGGATTAAAATAAATTTCATATTTTTTTAAAAGACTTTTTTCTTAGATGCTGAAAAGAATGGAAGACGACAGAAAATTAACACCAGGTTATGAGAATCTTAATAAAAAAAAATAAGTCATCGATTATGTTGTGAATCATTTTGGTCCGTTTATCTTTCGCTTCTGGTTTTTTCATATATTTTCTCTCAGGGTCAAACTTTGGCATTTTGTAAGAAAACCTAATTTTTTAAATTGTTTATTTCAAACATCTGGTTTTATTACACTAAGCTATATTTTGGCCACAGACTACACAGACTGCTTATCTCCTTTCACAAGGTGGGCTACGTAGGCCTAAGTTGACACGACACGACAAGCTACGTTTTTACGATAAGCTTTTAGAGTTCCATCTCACGGCCACTTGTTGAACATAATACCCATTCAGGAGTTAAGTTTTACAACTTTTACAGAAAAACTCCAATTTTAAGCATGAAACATAACCTTTATGAATTCAGTCTTTTTTTTGAAGATTTTATGTTTCGTATCCAAAGGATCCTTAAATATCCCTGAAAACAGATGTTTGCTTATTGGTCGTGTACAGTACTTGTACACAATAGGACATGCTGTGGAAAATATCGCATATTTTAGCTGATAATCGATCTGTGAAACTCTCTTATCTCTGATTTTGACCCTGGGAAAAAATATATACAAGAAACGAACTATAAACGAACGTGATTATATAACGATCGTCTTCTTATGTTTAGTTTTTCCATTTTTAAAGGATAACTTTTTTACCAGATGAAGGGTTCGAAACCCCTTATTTAAGGGAGAGAGGAGGGAAAAACTCATGTTTTAAAGATGGCGGATACAATACCCCCCGCCCTTATTTACAAATTGGAGGAATCGAAAACCCTTATTTTCAAGATAGAAGAGTTCAAGTTCCTGGTTTTTATCTTAAGCCTGTTCCTAATCTGAACTCTTTGAATTGGGACCCTGCTCAAGGTCAAAGGTAAAAATTAATTTAAAAAAAAACCGTAATTCTTAAGACGTCAAAACTTTTGTATGATATAGCGCTAATGTTATATTTGAAAAGATACCCCCAAAGGGGGGGGGGTAACAATATTCTAGTAACCATCAAGTCACACACCAATAGTAGAACAAAGTAGTTGAACATCTATAAAAGAGAAACAAAATAAATGAATAAATAACTAAAGTCAAGAGACACAGATTTGGCACTCAGTGATGGCTTACTCCTTTGGCTGGATACTCCTTGGCTGGATACTCCTTGGCTAGATACTCCTTGGCTAGATACCTTCAACATGGTATCTCCTCAGGCAACATATCTCTTCTGGCACTATCTTTGTTCTGGTAACAAATCTCCTTCAGCTTCCTGTTTTCCCACAGCTCCAATCCGTCCAAGCAGTTTCTATTCCTTTGGACTGACTGCTTCTTACCACTGTGGGGAGTTGGCGAATGTCTTCATCCTCTCCTTGTGAGAGCTGGCGCACAACTGGCTTCTTTCTCTTTCCCTCTCTGTGTTCTGAACCCAGATCCCGCCAATTCTTAATCCTGGGGCCAGCTGGCTGGTCAACCCCTGTAGGGGGCAAACTAGATAAGGCGGCTGGAGCAGGGGGAGGGGGGGGGCAGGTTTGGGTTGATTTGTCCTGAAGAATTTTCCATGCTCTATACCCATCCTCAGCAGGGGGGTTGGGGAGGGTTTCACTAAGATAAGACGCAGGAACAAAACATACGGATTAGTGCTCTTTGAAGGGATTAAGTATTAAGTTCTGACCTCTGGTCGTCTTTGACTTGAAATATTATATGAATGTTCTTTGATAGACTGTTTTTTTGTTTAATTGTTTGTATCTAATAAACGTCAAAACGGCCGAACCGATCCAGCCCACATTTTTTCAAGGGTCCTCACATTTATATTCATGGGTCCTCACATTCAAAATTACAAATATCTAACTCCAAAAGTTTTTGATTTTAGTAAAATTTAGAAAATGCAACGAAAAAATATTATTAAAACTTTTTTTGTTACTGTTTTGTATTGTACAAAGAGAAGATGCTTACAGATAGAGCCACAGTTAAAAGTTGAAATAGAGGATGAGCGCGAAGCGACATAAAAGCCTAGTATAAATAAATACCAGAGTAAAGATTACGAGTGTCCGAATTTAATGAATTTAAGCCACGTCTCAAATCCCCGAAAAGCCGGTTTCAATTGAGCGCCAGCTTAAATCCTTGAAAAATTAAATACAATTTTAAGTGGAACCAGCCATATTTAAGCCGCGGCTCAAACTTTTTTAATTCGGCCTCAGGATTAGTATAAAAATGTTAGTAGCTTATTATAATACGGTTTACTTCAGGTGACTTTTAGACTCAAGTTAGGACTTTAAATAAACCAATGTGAATGAGACACAGCAATTATTTAGTGCAAACAGACCTATTTAGTGCAAACAGACCTATTTAATAAGTGATTTGCTTTGTAATAACGTCAAATACACTTCAGGATTAAAAGATGAAAAGACAGAAGACAGAAAAAAGTTAGTCTATTTGTTTGTTTGAGTGTTCGATCAAAACTCTTAAACCAAATCAAATTTCATTGGATAATTCGTTAGAACAACGAAAAAGTTCTTCTTATGGTTGGAAAACTTGTTTAGATCTCCAAGCAAAGCTGGGTTTACATTCAATGTAAGTACACTTGCTATTATTGCTTTCGAGTTGGCAAGTAAGAAATCAGCTGTTTCAGTTCAGACTGTACTCAACGTACAGTCGAGTTTTACAGGAATTAAAGCGGGTTTCTAGACGTTAAAACAGAAAGATCTTTCTACTCGATTAACAGTCAAGGGTTTCAAGAGTACCGCTGTATCAGGAATTTCCCTCGTTCATGGAGTGTCAATTGAAATTACGCTTACAGTCCCTTTGAGAATGACTTGTCACATGAAATTTGTTCCGCAGTCCCTTTAAACCCTAGAATTCCATGAAAGCAGCTGGCATGCAAGGATAGAGAAAAAGAAAAAAAGACTTAATTGATTTAGGGTTAAAGAAGGGAGAAAGCAGAGAACGCTTGTTAAAGAGAAATCTTTCCAAAAGATTGAGGAACATTATTTGGATGAGCATAAGAAAATCAGGTAAAATCTTGAGCTTTAATTCTTTACTCATTAAATCGGTTTTTAAAAATAAAGATTAAACAAGTACGTTTTGAATACTGCTATAAATGTTTATGAGTTGGATGTAAAAATATTATGAATTTTAAACAAATAAGAAAAAGAAAATAAGAAAGCTCGCCAAACCAAGAAAAACAATAAATTATGCTTAAACTATTGCGGTTAAACGAAAAGTAAAATTGAAAGTGTTTGAATTTCTAAAATTCTAAAATCTGTGAATTTTTCTTTAAGACAATTTGAATATACTAAAAATAGGGGAAAGAGTTTGTGCGTACATTTTATACTGTGACACATTATTAACTGGTTCAATGAAAACAATAACAATTAATGTAAACAAGAATCCAAATTTGCTTGTACAGTGTACAGTTTTTGTTTGTTTATTTACCTTAAAAAAGTGCGCAAACCCTACCACCCTTATCTTTCATTAATTAAATTTCTTCTACTGTTCATAGATTCTATTGTACATAGATTTTCTTGTACAGAGATTTTACTGTACATAGGTTCTACTGTACATAGATTCTACTGTACATAGATTCTACTGTACATAGATTCCATTGTTTAGATTCTACTGTACATAGCTTCCATTGTTTAGATTCTACTGTACATAGATTCTACTGAACATAGATTCCATTGTTTAGATTCTACTGTACATACATTCTATTGTACATAGCTTCTACTGTATATATAGATTCAACTGCACATAGAGTCTACTGTTCAAAGATTCTACTGTACATAGATTCTGCTTTATATAGATTTTAATGTACATATATTCTACTGTACATAGATTCTACTGTACATAGCTTCTACTGTACATAGATTCCACTGTTCATAGATTCTACTTTATATATATATTCTATTGTACATATATTCCACTGTACATAAACTAGGGCAGACAACTTGAAGAAGCGAAGGGAACTAAAAGATAGAAAACAAGAAAATGGTAAATCTAAGATTAAATCTTTTTATTTAAAGAAACAATAAATATGAAAGATAAGACTGCGTCAAACAAAATAAATAAATAAATTTGGTTTCCAGGTTGTACTTATGTACTCCTGTACTCCTGCAAATGTTACCATAAAAGCCTTTTCTGATCAAGATGGAATGAAATATTTTTTTTTTCACATCAAAATTGATTGTTTGAAATTGTGGATTCTGTAAGAAAGTAAGATTTATTCTACAGAAACTACGGAGAAAAATGTCAGAATTAAACGCTGTTCAAGCCAGAGAAAAGCAACGACAATATTCTCACCGTTCATCTTGAAATTAAAAATGTCCTTTTATGAATTTTTGAAAAAAGAATCCTTTAATACACTTTAAAGAAAATGAATTTCTAATTAACTTTTGTACCGATTATTCTTTCGAATTTCCCTTCTATGTAGGATAATCTGTAAAACTTTAAAATTCCTGACGTCACAGATCAGAAGAGGAATCATTTGAGAACATAAAACCATCTCAGAATTTCATGGAAAAGTTTTAAATTCATTGTTCAAAAATTCTTTTTCAAAATGAACAGACAACCCAATTATATCTGTGAGGTTAAGCCGGATCAAAATCTACTTTTTTCAGATTAATCGGAATTTGTATACTTTAACTAAATGAATACATAAAAAAGGGACAGTAAACCAAATTAATACATAAAAACGGGACAGTAAACCAAATGAATACATAAAAAGGGACAGTACACCAAATGAATACATAAAAACGGGACAGTACACCAAATGAATGCATAAAAACGAGACAGTAAACCAAATGAATACATAAAACGGGACAGTACACCAAATAAATACATAAAAACGGGACAGTACACCAAATGAATACATAAAACAGGACAGGACACAAAATGAATACATAAAAACGGGACAGTACACAAAATAAATAAATAAAACGGGACAGTAAACCAAGTGAATACATAAAAACGAGACAGTACACAAAATAAATACATAAAAACGGGATAGTACACCAAATGAATACATAAAAACGGGACATTAAACCCGATGAATAAATCAAAACGGGACAGTACATTAAATGAATACATTAAAAGGGGACAGTAAACCAACTGAATACATAAAACAGGACAGTACACCAAATNGGGGGGGGGTCAGATTTTATAAAGAAACATTAGAATTTAGAAATTTATATAGTTATACTCCAAGGTTTACTTTCTGCTTCAATCAAATATGCAAAATATGAAAAAAAAATGCAAACTAAACGATCCACATATCTAGCCATTTTTAAGTTTTTTTATCCAGGTAGAGAAAACCGGAAACTGCATTCCTGACCTAATCATGGATCCAAAACACAGGTATTTTTTTTAATAGGCAAGAGACCGCGATATGTCTTCTTGATAATTATGTGAGATACTTAAAATAAAATTGCGGAATTTTATTTTTTTAATTTTTAATGAGAAATTAGAAACAACGCAAATGAACTTTTTCAGGCAGAATTTATGTAGCCAGGCAGTTGTCTTAGGGCTTTTATTTTGTGTTACATCATGTCTTATGAATCTGGAAGAAAAGCCACCAAATTTTGGGGATCCTAACTTTTACAGTTAAAAAATATATCAAAATACCACAGAATAACTGAATAAAGCCTTGAATCTAAAGTTCGACTTTAGACCTGAAAATACACATGATTTTTAAAATTTCTTAAAAATGGATTTTAAAAAAACTTTAAAAAAGGGTTCCACAGTGATTTCTAATGTTTGGTGTCAAATCTATAATTACCCAAACCAAATATGCCTGAATTGAACAAACTAAAATCCTAAGCAACAAAAAACTGAATTTGCGCTGTGCACAGTGGGCATTTTATTAATTTGAAAATGAAATAATAAGCACAAAACCTTTCACCCATAGATTAATAACAATATTGATAGAACACTGATGTCGTCTTTTAAAGATTTAGGGGATTTTCGTTCACAATAACCTTGATGCAGAAGCCCCAAGAAGTTACGCGTATGCTCTCTGTTTGTCTTGTAATTTAACGCGGCATGTTTTTTATTATACTTTCAATTGGATTCAAATATTACGTATTATTTACATTGTACTTAATTTTAGAGCAATTTTTGATGCGGAGAGATTGAAGCCAGACCTTCAGTATAATTTTACTCACGATATATCACAAGATCAGGATCAGGATACACAAGATCAGGATCAGGATACACAAGATCAGGATCAAGATACACAAGATCAGGAGCAGGATACACAAGATCAGGACCAGGATACACAAGATCAGAAGCAGGATACACAAGATCAGGAGCAGGATACACAAGATCAGGATCAGGATACACAAGATCAGGACCAGGATACACAAGATCAGGAGCAGGATACACAAGATCTGAATCAGGATACACAAGATCAGGAGCAGGATACACAAGATCAGGATCAGGATAAAAAAGTTCAAGTAGCTCCTGGAGATGATTATCAGGGATTAAGAAGGAATAGAAACAACTGTCACAAGGATGAACAAGATGAAATATGGCAAACCCTCACAGGTTCTTCTAAGTATAGTTCTCTTGTCGGTTTTTTGTAAATGTGATTAATTCTAATTGTCTAATCCTAATATCTTTGAGACCTGAGGTGGCAGATCTTTGATAATTTAAACTAGGAATTCTGTAAGATCAAATCTTTGAATGTTAAAACATCAAAGATTTACACAGTTAAGTTGCAAAGTTAAAAAAAAATTATAAAATAATAGTTTGAGGCAAGTGTTAATTGTTCAGTTCCTATATAAAGCGGTTCGATGTGAGGTATTAACACCGCATTTCTGTTTAATTGTTTAAAGTTAAAGGGACTGTAAACTGTTTAATTGTTTAAAAGTTAAATGGACTGTAAACTGTTTGATTGTTTAAAAGTTAAAGGGACTGTAAACTGTTTAATTGTTTAAAAGTTAACTGTAAACTGTTTGATTGTTTAAAAGTTAAAGGGACTGTAAACTGTTTAATTGTTTAAAAGTTAAAGGGACTGTAAACTGTTTAATTGTTTAAAAGTTAAAAGGACTGTAAACTGCTTAATTGTTTAAAAGTGAAAGGGACTGTAAACGTAATTTTGAGTGAGCTTCCATATAAAGAGGAATATTCCCGATTCACAACAGGACCCTTCAAACCTTTGACTGATCACCGAGAACAGAGATCTCAGTGTAAATATATCTTTAATCTGCGTAAAAGCCATAAAATTGGGATTTACGCTATATAGCGTACTATGTGAACTCAAC
This sequence comes from Eurytemora carolleeae, assembly GCF_000591075.1. Lineage (NCBI taxonomy): Eukaryota > Metazoa > Arthropoda > Copepoda > Calanoida > Temoridae > Eurytemora > Eurytemora carolleeae. Next base: position 94,621 of record NW_019396746.1, read on the forward strand.
ACTGATGACGTCACATTTATTCCTGGAAACTCTAGAATATTTATTGTTAAACGTAGTTTTAAAAAATTCGAATGTGAATGTATATATTCTTCCACTTCTAGAAAGTAAATATTAATATACCTTAAATATACAGTGGTAGGCGAATATATCAATACAATGAAGACGACTTTTTATTTAAGTTTTGGTTGTTCACAAGCTTTTTTCGATTTACAAGTAATCAAAGAGAAGCTTTTTAAATTAACTACATCTATTGAATTTTATGTTCATGTGCATCCATGCTGCTTAACAGCGTGATTTAAATCGAAAGTCGTCTTCATTATATTGATATAATCGCTTACCACTGTTGAATAGCTTGTAAACAGTGTTAAATGGAAGAACACTTAAAATTACGCTCACAGTCGCTTTAGTTTAAATAATGTCTGATTATTGGGAGAAATTCATTATTTCAGCTTCATATTGTCTATACTCCCTTTACATTTTCCCGTACACTCCCATTAATAGAATTAATACTAAATAATATTAAGAAGATAAAGCTTCTACTGTATTCTACACACATACCATTGTTTCTCAACCTGCTGAGTCTACTTCTGACAATGATGAGGAAAATACTGTTCTCGAGTATACTGGAGATCAAGGTATGGTACAGTAATCGTCGTATACATCAATACAATACAATACAATACAATACAATACAATACAATACAATACAATACAATACAATACAATACAATACAATACAATACAGTACAATACTTCATATTTTAATTTTGATATTTGTCTGGCTTTTAAACAGCAAACACTCTTGAAAATTTAAACAAAGAGAAGCTGTCAATTAACAGCTTTTTTTTGTTTACTTGTTAACTAGTAATTTGAAAAATGCGTGTTAGAATATTTTTAATAGAAATTCATCTTCATTGTATTAATATAATTGCCGACAACTGTGTGATGAAAGTAGGGGCGATAGGTAATAAAAAAAACTAGTTAGGAAACACATCCGGTGTCGTGCATTAGTTCAGCTGAATGTAAAGTGTTTTAACCATTTCAACACAATGTGAGACACTTTCCGTTGCTTATTTATGTATTTTGATTGTAAAAAACAAAACAAAAAAAAACAATAAAAATATCTGTAATTTTTATTTTCAATGTTTTAACATGGCTTTTTAAGACAAACATTGTCTTACCAGCTCTTCGGTACAGATCCGTCCTTTCTTTACAATCTTTGTCCAGCTGTTCGGTACAGATCCGTCCTTTCTTTACAATCTTTGTCCTACCAGCTGTTCGGTACAGATCCGTCCTTTCTTTACAATCTTTGTCCTACCAGCTGTTCGGTACAGATCCGTCCTTTCTTTACAATCTTTGTCCTACCAGCTGTTCGGTACAGATCCGTCCTTTCTTTACAATCTTTGTTGATGTTCCAATAAAACTATGAAGTCAAATTTGCATTACACATGAACCCTTTTGGAGATAATCTTAAATTAATTGCAGCTCTGGAAAACATTGACAAAGAGTTTACTGAAGATGGTGATGAGGATGATCATGAAGACTGGGAAGATGATGGGATGGTCTGGCATGTTAATGAAAATGGAGAGCGTATACTTCTTGAGGTTCAAAATGACATTTTATTTTATAATAATACTCAGGGTATTAAGGGAGGGTAGGGTCACCACACCATTTTTTGTCCAACCACAAATGACGTCAAAATTTACCAATATTTCGTCTGACAATGCCTCACTTCGTCCGGCATTGTTTAAATTCTTTTTTAAAGAACTTTAAATTATTTTATTTGAATTTCATATAACGGTTTAAAATATTTCATCCTGTTTTTTTTTAAATTAGAATATCTTCTGAACGTACAATGTGCATTGGGCATAAAACTATTCTTGGACATTTTTATTTTAAAATCCCTCAAGCAAATCAAGTCCATTAAGTGCATAGAAAAAAAGTTTCTCGTGCTTTCCATAATTTGATAAAGTTTAAAAGTATTTGGTTTGTTTTAATAAAGTGAAATCTGCATCTTTGGTAACTTTGAGAATGCACACATGAAATGCACAGTTCTGTTTCTTAAAATTAAAAACTTTATGAAAAGAGTTTCTAAGAATCATATTTGAAATACTAGATTGACAAATGAATACCACAATTTGCAATTATATAGTCTCTCATTTGCTATCTTAAGTGGTACACCCTATATGTAAAGCAATTTGAATTACAATAGCTTAAAGTTTTAAAAGCTCTGTCAAACAAATATATTTACTTTACATTTCTGACACGTTTATTAAACTTATGACAGTGGATTGAATCTGAATTTGATCTGAATCAATACAGTGTAACAATGTGTACAGTGATGACAAGCAAACTGTGGAATAGGAAGACGACATTTTGTGTATTTGATAGAATTACTAGTGACTTATTAAATAACGTATCTAGTAAATGGAGTCTGTTTACACTGCACAATATTTTTTATGTTCATTGGACTTTCTAACTTTCGATATAACAGGTCTTCTATTCCAGAGTTTTCAGGTTATTACTGTAGATTGTGGAAAGGACCTTTTAACAACAACAACGCTGAAATAATATGTAGAAAGGTGTCTTGTCGCAGTGTCAATCTTCTGAATTTAAAACTCCGAAAAAGACGATCCCCCGGATAGACAAACCCTAAAAACTAACTCCAGAATTTTTTGATTTAGACTTTTAGAGAATTTCTAGCTCGCCCACGTTCGGGTAATAATTTTAGTTGCCATAAAAAATTGGGGTCCCTCGCTTAATCCGTTTAAACGTAAAAACAAACTATATAATGGGCAGCCATTTACATTTTACATACAAGAATTCACATTTTTCTTTTAATGTTTTTAAATTATATGTTGTTCTTTCAGAACAAGGTTTTTGAACCAACGAAAACATAATACTATAAATGTTTCAACCATAACAAAAACAAACATTATTCAAGTTGGATTCGGGAAGAAATTGTTCTAGACTAAAATGGAGTGACTGGTTAGGTATGGGAGTTGAACTGAGAGTGCAGAATTATAGAAAACTTTTTAGGATTAATTTGATATCTATAAAACGTTAAGGTGTCCCACTAAACATGCCAGTTGAGAGATGACCTACAAGGTGTCCCACTAAACATGACAGTTGAGAGATGACCTACAAGGTGTCCCACTAAACATGACAGTTGAGAGATGACCTACAAGGTGTCCAACTAAACATGACAGTTGAGAGATGACCTACAAGGTGTCTCACTAAACATGACAGTTGAGAGACGATCTACAAGGTGTCCCACTAAACATGACAGTTGAGAGAAGACCTTAAAAATCGTCTTGAATTGTTGATATGTGATAGCTGTCAATTAATTTGTATTAAAGGGACTGTAAACGGGGGGGGGGTGCTTCTAAATTGTCCTAGGTAACTCCCCTTCTATCTCACAAAAATTAGAAAACTTCTCAAGCAATATTGATTAATTGAAATAATATTTTTCTCATACCTTTGCCAAGCTAACAGTCATATATTTTTTTGTATATAGCTTGCCAGGAACTGCAGAGATATATGACTGTTAGCATGGTAAATTGGTGAGAAAAATATTATTTCCATCAATTTTATCAATATTGCTTAAGATAAGTTTACTAATTTTGTTGAGATAGCAGGGGATAGAGACCTGAGATCATTTAGAACCTCTGGGATAATTTTGTAAACTTTAAATGATTTTGAAGCCTGGTGTGACATCTTCTTTGAAAATGATTTTCTGATGAGATAATATGATGAACTAGCTGAAAGGCCCGCTATTGCCCGTGGAAAAAGAAGTCAATTTTTTTGGGAAAAAGTATATTTGAATTTTTTTTAGCCATTGTCACCCCAGGCTACCCATGAGTGTTCACAAAAAATTTCAGCCCATTCGGTCCAGCCGTTTGATTGGCCAGAGGGAACATATATACGAATGTCGTGTTTTATTATATCGACAATAAATTTGAATAAATGAAATAAGTAAAATATATTGGACAAAAAGGAATTAAAAACACCATTTAAGAATGGGTCAAACCAAAATAAAACCAAGTACGTATGTATTTACATTGTTCGCATTGGACACACTACACATTACAGGGTGTCAAACTAACATGATAATTTTAACTCTTCGTAAATAAAATATCTTAAAACTGAGATATAACGATAAAAACATGAATCAAAACCATCTTTTCCGCCATCAAAGATTTTCACCCGCGCTTAAAAAAATAGAACAGAGGCCATCACCACGTCGTTTCTCATGTTTAACAGTTCACCCTTTTTGTACAGGGAGATTGGAGAGAAAGGAGTCCTAGAGGTCTATAGATTAGTCTCGAGAATGGAGGAGAAGGAAGATGAAGCGTGGGAGAAGGGATGGAACTCAATTCTAAGGTAATGAAAGATATTAATCAGAGGCGTATTCAGAGTGGGTGGGGGTGGGGGGGTATGGATCTCAGACACCCCCTGGATTAATGGAATCTACACTTCCCCCCAAAGAGAAATAAATGTAAACCCCCCTCCCCCGACCAATTTCTGACTACTCCCCTGGGTTTTTAGTTCGGTTTTAAGTCAAGTTTCCAAATTCAACATATTAAAACCAAAATAAATTACATTAAAGGCATGCGTGGGCTTGGCTTAAAACTTTTAGCTATGGTTTTGCGATAAAAATCTAAACGATAACAAAATAAATATCCTCTATAAGAGACCTTAAATCTGTGCAATTTGAATAAATGTTTAATTATTTTTAGAATTCTCGGAGAGGACCAGCGCCATCTAATTGACCGGTATTTATCCATATTTAGTTAAATATTTTCATTTAATCTTAATCAAAAATCCATGGGATATGTATCATCTTAATGGTGCAACTTTCTTATTTTCAATTGGCTTCTCTGTAACAACACTTGCGCATTTCCGCATTATAGTAACAAGGAAGTACGTATAAGAATTTATAACTTTTCAGTTATAAAAACTACTATATCTTCCACTTGATGACGAGATAAAGGTTAACAAAGTACTATTGTAAATCGGAAACTCTTTGAATGAAGGCTAACTTGAAATATCAACAACATTACATTTTCAGTATTAAAATAATCTTTTTGACTTTTTAAAACTGTTTGACATCGATTTATTGTTTGATTTAGGATAATACAATTAGTAGTGGCAGATTACATGTTTGAGAACTAATTTTCAGCAAGTGAAAATGTAACAAATTTTTAATCAATCAAAGTCATAGCATATATTATTATAAAGACCCGAGATTGTGATATAAATATGATAATTGAAAATAAAATGCATTTAATTTTTAATAAATAATCTAAAAAATAATGTTATTTTTAATCTTTTCCTTACATATTTGTGTTATTACATTCATGTATGGTACACAGTACACACACATATTATTGATGTTTTTTACGAAAATACAATACATCCAAGTTTTTTAACAAGGGTCATGGGTAACACATTTTCAACAGTCAATCAGAGAAGCTATTTTTAAAAGATATTCCCTGACCCTTTCATGATAATTATCACATAATATATTGACTTTGCAACAAACTAAAATTTCATATAAAACATCCTAAATAGATAAGATTATATTAATTATAAAAAATGCTCAGTATCTTAATGGATATAAATTGATTTTGGCAAGAAAATTATGTTTAATTATGCCAGTTTGTAAAAAACAACAACAGGAGAACTAAATCTGTACTCAGCTCATTACGGTTGCTCCGTTCTTCTCAGGATTCAAAGAACCGATATTTCTTTTTGGTAACCATTAATAGGTCCTTAAATACTAATCCAGATATCTATATCATTTTCAGGAAATATAAGTTAACGAAAGGAAAGTTCCATTGATGAATAAACTAATATTCTTTAAATATAATTGATTGGTTTATCATGAAAAGATTGAAGATTTAAGGTTTCTAATTGAAGAAGAGCTGAGAGTTGGACTGAGGAACCTAAACAAACTTAACATTTATTTTATTCAAGGTATAAGAAAAAAGTTACAGGAGAAATTAAAGTTCGACTGATATTTAAAAAACATGACCAAAAATATTACATTTTTCGACGAAAAATATTATTTTTTTTCTAGCAAAATAAGAACCTGTTTGGGCAAAATTTTCACCAATTTTATCAGTTGTAAGTAGTTGAGGGCATTATATTTTCAGTGTTTTTCTAAAAGCTTTTTACTTTTAGATGCAAATTCTATATATGTTACGCTTCCTTACAACGAAATCCATCATGCATGGGTCAGTAATGTTTCTCATAAAGCAGAAGAAGTGAGAACTGAATAACTTTACAAAATACTTTTCAAATACGAAGTCTCTTCACAAGAAGCAAAATGGACTTTAACCTTAATTACCTGCTTAGTAACAAAGTTTAGGGCTGCTCTGAGTGAAAGCTGAGACAATCTTAGATTACTGGCCGTCACCATCTAAATATTCACTTATCTCTAGGGGCTGCTGGACACGTTTATAAATTTTGTAAAGTCATGGACAGTCGAGTTAACAATGGGTCTCATCTAGATCATGTTTAAATCTTGACATTGTGTCAAGGTCCAAATGCATGGGCGTTATAAATTGGTGCTCTTGCCCAGATTCGACTCCAGGCCGCTATCTGCACGTTGGTGCATAGCGCCCCGAAGGCAGTGTGGAGGTTCCACTTTGGGTTCCCTTGCAGATTTACACTTGATATTTGACATCGATATAAGCACGATTTCCATCAAAAAAAACATTGGTTTACATAGACATATTTCAATCACTTTAATTATTAATGCATTTGATAAATTTTACAAACAACAAAAAACTAAAGTTAAATTGAAAGCACTATTTTCTTAGTCAAATCAGCGTCTCCTAGTGTACTCAAGAAGAAAAAAGGTTCTAGAAAAATGGGGAATTTACATGTAAGAAACAGGGCTTACAGGAAAAATACTATGAAGTACTTTGCAGTTTGCACTCCTTATTTGAATTATACTACGATGTTAATTACCAGTGTCGAAAGTTTGAGCCTCGAACCAAGGTTAGACACTGCTAAAAGTCTTTCAAGTTCCTGTAAAATATAACATTTCATTATTATATCTGACTTTTTTTCTAAGTAAGCCAATGAAAAGCTTATATTATCTATTTAAGGTTAAATAGAAGCATTCATAATTGAAATTCAGAAAAAAAAGTGTGTTTTTTTTTGTGTGGCTGTGAGCGTAATTTCAAGTGACCTTCCATTAAAGATTCACAAACCTTTGACTGAAAAAAAATGTCGGACATAATCTACATTAGTCTACTAAAATGCTTTTATTGCTGAACACTTTGTTTGTAAGCTGTCATATATCTAAGAAATGTCAACAATTACTTTCCAAAAGTGGCAGAAAATAAAAATTTTACTGTTGAATGTTTGAAAACGCTGTTATCGTGAAGCAGCCGATCTTTTTTCCAGTATACAAGAAGCAGATCACCTGTTTGAGTACACGTACACAGCGTACACGGTCGCATTTTGAGGAACTCAAGAGGGTTTCGACGATATGTCTCTACTCGATTAACAGTCAAAGGTTTTAAGGGTACCATTGTGAATCGGGCATTGTCCTCTTTGCATGGAGGGTCACTTGAAATTACACTTACAGTCTCTTTATGAAATATATCCTCAGATATAGTCTCTTGACAAAACCAAGTTTCTTTTTATATTTGGAAGAATCCACAGGAAATAAATGAGATCAAATGGCATTATATTAAAAGGAGGAAACAGTATAAATCAAGAAAAAATAGGAAAGTCGCCAAAGTTCAGATTAATGAATGAAACGAAAAATGCCACTTAAATTATAACTGTTATTTCGGTTCGCAGTGTTATAAAATTTTTGGACAGACATTTTCTCTTTATTATTATTATTATTATTATTAAAGGACAACCCATCATTCAATGAAATAGGGGTCGGCGCTCCTAGCCGCCGAAACGTATTAAGAAGGATCAAGCCTTTTCAATTCAATTCAAAAAAATATTTTGGTAATATCCTAAATTTTTTGGAGAAAATCCGAGAACCAATCAAAACGTTATAGCACACGTGCTATTATGTACAGTTAATTTAACATTATAGGATGATTACTTTATATTACGTTCATTCTGAAATTCACGATGAAGTGAGTAGGAATGAAGTACACAATAGTTTCATAAAAATCAAATCAGACTTCTAAGGCTCTCCTACTTCCATTCTTCAATTTCAAAATGACTTCACTTTAATTTGAAATTTTAGCCTAGGTTTATGATTTGTAAATGTACAATCTTTATATAATTTTTTTTTACCTTTCTCTCAATGCAGGAGACAATATGACGACAGGTTATTATCTGAAAAATTCAAATTTGGAATTATTTGATTTACTTTTGGTTTTAGTCTCTTATGTATAAATCAGCGTATCACCAGTGGCGTAAATAAGGGTGATTATTGGGTTTATTTACCCCCCTCCCCCCTAGAATCCTGGGGGTAATCACCCCCCCCCCTAGAATCTTGGAGGTAAATACCCCTGAATAGCAGGGATTACTCCACTTACTTCCCCTACAAGTTACAGTTGCCCCCTCAAAATCATTCCCTATTGATTCGTCTGCTTTTAACACCTTTAAAAACTTGTGTAAAGACGACTATTTTCATGAAAGTAGAAGTAACATCTTTTTTTCTTCTTAGAGTAAAACTATTTTTTATGTTACTTAAAATAAATTAAGTTTTTTTACAGATCTTTGTAGTTAATGTAAAATGAATGACTATAATGAAGAATATGAAACAAGGTGAAAGGTTTTACAGGCTAAGCTGAAAGGGCACATTGACAGTTATTAATCAGGGATGCCACTATTAGGTTCACCTAAAATTACATCTACTGTCCCTTTAGATTATGTTAAATAATTTTCTATTGTTGAAAACTTATTATTGAATTGACCTGGGCCAGGTTTCTATCTGGTATTAAAGAGAGTAGAGTAGGATGATTAGTTGCAGCACGCACTGTCTCACATGGCAGACTGTAATAAAGAAATGTTCGATAAATTAATGAAGTATCTTGAATCCTGTAAAACGAAAATGTGTTAAAAATGTTACAAACTTTAATTTTCAGACAAAAACAATTCTAGTTCTTATTTTTACCGAAATCAGGCAGGAAACAAAACATTTTTAAATTAAGTTTTTTGATTAAAAAAACTATACATGTCAAATAATAAACAATAACAAAGTATCGGGAAAAAATATTTTGGTTCTATCTTATATTTCTTTTTTAGTTTTGTGGAATGTGCATATCTAAGAACGAGTTTTTTTTTTAAAGAGAGGTTCTTTGAAACACTTAAAGCAAGCACTTATATCTGCCAAAGATAAGTTAAAATAGACAGAGACATGATGCGACAGGATGGGGGGGGGGGGAATCGTTTTTTTATAAAATGTCATAACTAAAAGCGTACCGTTCCTTGAACCAAGGATCCTCAAGGAACTTTAGATAGGGTCCAATTAGTTCCGGGTCAACTCTAGGCATGTATTCACAGATTATCTACAGGAGTACAATCACAAGTTTTAATCAAAAAGTATGTTAAAGGTAGTGAGCACACAAGTTTTATACTGAGAGGATAGAATTTTAGAGTTTAAAGTTCATCTTTGGAAGGAGTAGCATCTATTTCATGCTTAAGATAAGAACTATAAGCTGGAAACTCGTTTTTTATGGATATCGAGATCTTTAATAGTTATCCGCAGTGTAATCATAGGGATAACTGAAAGGAAAAGATTATACATTGACCATCAATAGTATATATACAGATCAAGCACTCAGGATTAACACAAAAGTTACCCGAGCTGGGAACTTTAGAATTGTGGATATCGAGATTAATGCTTATTAACTTAATCCTGTTCTTGTATCAAGAAAAGTGTATAAAATTCAACCAATCAGAGTCGCTTATAAAAAGCCGGTTAATTTGAAATTTTGCGCGTCATTTGAGATTAATATACAGAAACGGGAAGGACTCTTAATTTTAAAAAACCGGTTTTTGATTTTTCTGTGCATATATCTAAAAAAGAGTGAATTAAGCAAGAAATCCAAAGTGTCCGCATTGGATATTCGGATTAAGCAGTTGGGATTAATGGTATCCCATTCTAAAGTTCCAAGCTCAGCTTAGAAAAAGTTAAAGATTTTCCTTCAGATTCAAACTTTTCATAATTTCTTAGGATACGAAGACAACATAAGTATTTCATTCAAAGACTCTGAATTATCACAACAAAGTTTACTGATTTGTCTGTGAACAAGTTCCTTGCTATGAGTGTAGGATGTGCTTCCAGGATATCCAAAAGAGTATATTTATCTGAAAAACTCTTATATTATAAATCATTCCATTTTGACTTCAATCATTTGATTAAACAGAAACTTTGCAGATAAAAGAAACCTTTTCAATTCTAACGAATTAATCAGAAATAAGGAGCTTATTAAAAGTTATTAAGAATGATATTCAGTACTAATCAAATATCATTTTTTATTTAAAAACTAACTAAAATCTATAAGACGCAATTTTAAAACTATGATTAAATCTTATGCAAAAAACTTTATGATAAAAAATATTAAAAAGATATAAGGTTTCCTACGATCTCTTGAACAATCTTTTTCCTCGCAAGCTTAACATGGAGTTCTATGGGTATTGCTCTGAAAACAAATTAGATTTATTGATTAGGAATGAGAGATAAAATAAAGCACATGAATGAGATTTTTGCAAAATGTATCCTCCATTGCACAGCATGTTCTGTGGGATAAATCAGTACTTGTGTTACTAAAATTATATTGAGAGGTTTCGTGACTCAAAATCCTCCAAATGTATTAGTTATTTTCTAAAGGTGACTGTTCCCTCTTTTTCCAAAGAGGGTCAATCACCTTCTTCAAAGTATTTTCAAGCAATAACTTCTTTATGGGGTTAATGTTTCTTAAAGTTAAATTCTTAGTGCGTATCCCCTTAGTTCATTGGAGATTATTGAGATTTTGTTCAGAAGTTTTTAGGTCCGTTTAAGGGGCTGACGTAGTGATATCTGATTCACAACAACATCCTTTAAACTGTTAACTAATAAATTATATGGAAAATTAGTAAGTTCTGCTAATTTCTCTTTATTCTGTCTGAAACAGAAATGTAAGAGTCACTAAATAGAGAAACCATAATTTAAAACAAGTAATTTTCTAAATTTTTTTTATCGATATCTTATGAATTTACGATCAGACATAGCTTTTATAGACTACTGCTGTGAATTGGACATGTCACTTCATGAATAAATTGACAATTAAAAATATGTCAAGATCACTTTAAAAGATATTTGATTACTGACATTTGCTTGTGCAACAGAGCTGAAGAATGGGACTATAAAAAGACACTGAACAAATGCAGCTGCACTCGGCAATAGTCCGTGAATTTAAAAATATTTGCTCTATCATCTCGTAGACGATCTAATTCATTACCTGAGTAATTCCTTTTGTTGCATAACCCTCTTGAGTATACCCTTAGCAGACGCTGGAATCATGTCCAGCAGATCCAGGTGTCCAGTTAAAAATATAACAACTAAACAAAAAACAATTAAAAGTTCAGAGGTAGGATATTTTGGTTGGACTGGAAATCAACTGTAAAGACTTGTATAAAAGAAACTCTGGAAACACTCTGTAGTTCAAGAGATTTAATTAAATATTATACTCTGAATAGAAGAGAAACTCTCATAAGCTAGAAAGTAGTGCTTAATTTAAAAAAAAAAACATTTCTTATTATTTCCTAATAAAGTTTCGTAATAACTAATTTTTTCTTAAATTTAGATTTTCTAAAGTATCTTCCAAAACGCCTGTTTATTTGATCAAGCCTGATACATTTATTAGCAAATCTAAAGAACAGTACAAACAGAATCATGTCCATGGGGGAGAGGGGCTATGGGGACTAGCCCCCCATTGGACAAATTCCTGATTACGCCCAGCTAAGCCCGAACTACAGTTAAAATAGAAAAAATAAAAAATCCTGGTAGGTTTTTCTTTTACTGTAAAAGCATCTTTATAGTGATACAAACTTTATGAGAACAAATGGAAAATAAAAGAAAATTTTTCTTAAATCAAGAAATATAAAGATGACTCCACAAAAGTTGAAGTATAATCTGATTTTCAGAGTTTGTTGACAATATTGATTGGCAGAAACGTACACACTACTAATATTAAGTTCAATCTGATTTTTGTAGTTTGTTGACAATATTGATTGGCAGAAACGTACACACTACAAATATTAAGTTCAATCTGATTTTTGTAGTTTAACATTTCCTTGGCAGAAATGTTAACACTGCAGTACACACAATTTTAAGGAGTATCCAGTTAGAACATTTCTCAAATTACATTTGGACTCAAACTCAATAAGTTTGATATTTGTCTTAAATTGAGTTCGGTGCAGGAATAATTTTTCTAAAAAACAATCGTGAAGGGGTCGGCAACAATTTAACCATTTCAAAAATATTTTCTTCAAAAAAATGTTATTCTTAATATGTTGGAGAAAAAGTACATATGATTTTAGTGAACAATAATAACATTAAATAAAAATTTCCAAAATAATATCAAATAAAAATTTCTAAAATAATAAATATCATATTATTACCAACATCTGTAGGCATAGTAGCCAGGACAGAAAGTATTCCGGGCTGAAATGCTAACAGGTTTGCTAAATCTCTAAATATATGAATTTTTAGAAGCCACAGTGCATATACAAAATATGTGCAATGAACACTGTACAAGCGGTTATCATCTTTTTCAGAAGTCACAGTGAACAGAGCATATACAGAATAATATGCGCAGTGTACACTATACAAGCGGTTATCATCTTTTTAAGAAGTCACAGTGAACAGAGCATATACAGAATAAGTGTACACTATACAAGCGGTTATCATCTTTTTAAGAAGTCACAGTTTACAGAGCATATACAGAATAATATGCGCAGTGTACACTGACTTACAAGAGGTTATCATCTTTTTAAGAAGTCACAGTGTACAGAGCATATACAGAATAATATGCGCAGTGTACACTGTACAAGCGGTTATCATCTTTTTAAGTAGTTACAGTGAACAGTGCATATACAGAATAATATGCGCAGTGTACAAGCGGTTATCATTTTTTAAAGAAGTCACAGTGTAAAGTGCATATAGAAAATAATATGCGCAGTGTACACTGTACAAGCGGAAATCATCTTTTTAAGTAGTTACAGTGAACAGTGCATATACAGAATAATATGCGCAGTGTACAAGCGGNCCATGAACACGTCCTGCCTCTGAGCGAACATAAGAACAGCCGTCATCGAAAACATTCCTGGTTTACATACATTAACAAGTGTACATTATAAAGGCCAAGTCCAAATTTTGTAAGACTAAGAACTTTGATTTAAAATAAATGATACACCCAAATTTAACTCAGTTTTTAATCCAAATAAAGGTTGCGGAATGGTAAAACAAAGATGAAGGGCCCATTTTCAGATTTTTAGCTTAGCATTTTAGATCCGTCAATTCAGACATCATTGGTAGGCTAATAGACAATAGAACACCAAAATTAGAAATAACTATGTTGAGCCCTGGCCTTTGTGAGAACAACCATTTTTAAGAAATGATAGAAATCAAGTGAATTTTCAGGTCCAAAGTTAAACGTTTCAAGACTTTATTCAGCTTTCTTTAAATTTTTTCGATATTTTTATTTACCATAGGCTGCATGAGGTTTCGAGATTTTTCTCTAAAGACATGTTGTAATCAAAATCAAAGCCCTAAGTCAATTGCCTGACTGCCTGGTACTGCTCTGATTATATGTTACAATATATCTAATTATTTTTTAAGAAAAGGACCAAAATTTTAGGACCTGGTTTAAAAAATATATGGGGAAAAACACAGAATAAACTGGATGAAGCCTTCAGACTTGAAAATGTACTTGATTTTTACGATAAATCAAAAAAAATGATTTTAAAAAAGTGTTCCACAGATAAATCTGATTTTTTGTGTATTTTTTTTCTATCAAAATGCCGAAACAAAAAAAAACACTCGAAGGGCACAGTTTGACTTTGATTAAGAAAATTATCGGATTTTTTTTCTTTCTTGATGTGGGGACCATCTTTTAAAGAAAATTGTAAAATGAATATTACCTGTTAGCCATGGTTTGGATTTCGCAATTTTTAGTATCACATTCTTTGGCAGCATTGACACTAAAAATACATTATTAAAAAGGACTAAAGAAGAAACTTCAAGTTAACCCCTTTTTAAAAGTGGCATTTCCAAGTCACAGCAATACCCTGAACAGCTTTCTTCCTGCTCCTGGCTGATTAAGATATCCTGTTATTCTAAATCAAGGAAGTTGCCAGAGTTCATAAGAATAAAAACTTTCTTTGTCACATAGATAAAAGTTTTCAGGTTACAGCTTTGAATCAGACATGCATAGTTGAAAATGGAATGTCACTTTAAATTACTTTAACAGCCTTTTGATAAATAACTGGAAGAAAAAGATACAACTTAAATGCCCCCCCCCCCCCTAGAAAATTAGCATTATCTTATTTTTTCTTTAGTTTTTTACATTCATTATTAAAGCATTAACTACATAATATATTAGTTTATCAAAATCAAACTGATCTACATTAAAACTAACCTAGTTTCGGTTTCTGGTTTATCATCTGGACTATGACCATGTCTGGTAACACTTCCTTTTCTCACAAATAAACAGCTAAATCAGGAAGATCTCAATACAATTAGAAAATGAAATGATAGAAGTGATTAATTAAAATCCTGATAAATTACTTGTTTTAAAAACTATTTTTTTTTGTAGCTGATAACAACGTTCTTTATGAATAAATGATTATTATTTGATAAAAACCAAAACAAGATAAAGGGTAGTTAAAAAATGTTAATATCAAAATGTCTAGAATAGTAGCACTAAATGTAATTTTTTTTTCAGATTTGGTCAACCTTGCTCTGAATAAAGCTCTTGAAATATGTTCTTGCTTTTTATATACATCTAAGTCAGTTAAATAATTAAAATAAATAAAAAAGTTGGTTGGTTTTACTTCTAAAAATGTATTCTAGCTACGTTCACTTAACAGAACAACATGCTTTTTAAAATGTTTAGAGCTGAGA
Organism: Eurytemora carolleeae; assembly: GCF_000591075.1. NCBI lineage: Eukaryota > Metazoa > Arthropoda > Copepoda > Calanoida > Temoridae > Eurytemora > Eurytemora carolleeae. The sequence goes on from NW_019396746.1 coordinate 109,718, forward strand.
ATATGATAGCAGTGAATTAATGTGCCTGGATTTCCATATTCCCTGCCAGCTTGATCAAGATCTCTTCAGGTACAGAGAGAAGAGACTGGGTTAACTTATTCAGGGTCTCATCCTTCTTCTTCTGAAATTATTTTTTGTATAAAATATTATTATTTTTTATTCAGAATTACATTTATTTTAGTCTTTAGGGGATTTAAAGAAATGTTCCCATTTTTTTCTATTAAAAATCAAACAAATGAACTCCAACTATTTTTTGTTTTCTTTTGTTTAAAATATTATTGTTTTTTTTTTAAAAACTATATTAATATTTTAGTTTTTAGGGGATTTTTGAAAAATATTTCCTCATTTTTTTCTATAAGAAATCAAAGAAATGAACTGACAAAGAAGAAAAGGTTTACACCATCAAGTTACAAGATATAAGGAATAAAAATCATACAGTTGAACCCAGAAGTTTGGAGACAACGAAAGAATCTATAAAATGTCGTCTTGACTATTATACCTAAATCTCAGTAATTTCAAAATAAATAAATCGCCATAAAATATTTGAGAACAGTTGTAAAGAGCTCCATATAATTATATAACTAAAACACTAAATATTTGCAGCATTCCAGTATCAGTAGATTTATAAAATGACATTTTATAAATTCTTTAGATTTCGAGTTGTGGATTAAACTGTACTTAAAGAACAGACACATTTAAATGAGTTGGTCTAATTAAATCCATTCCTTGAATTCTGCCTCTGATATTAATCAAGACTTACTTGAGGATCCTTCAAATCCAATTGAACAGCATCTTGAAATCCTCTTCTCACAAAATCAGGGAGGTTTACTTCTGTATTTAACCAAGGTTAATAAACAAAGTATTTTATCTAGGGTTTAAGCGGCAGCAATCAATGACAGTTATAAAAAACTTATTAAATTATGTTTTGCTTGGTAACAGGGTTGGCATGAAAAAAACCACCAAAAAAAAAACACCCAATTTTACAGAACTAAAATTGACACATATATTCTTCTCTCAGGAGTTTTCAAAATATGTTGCGATAGAATAAGGATATAAAATCCCTTCATCATTCTTAAGTATCCAAGTGAGAAAATATAAGTAGTCTGAAATTCATAGAACTATAATATCTAAAATTGCAGTATTCCCCATATAAAGGCCCCCTATGAAGAGGGGAGGTGTTATTATTTATTGTATTTGAAGAGTATTTGTTATGATTATACCCTATTATCATAACAACTTTATTATATTTCAAAGCACACCTATGCCTAAAATAGTCTTATTATTATGAATTAGTATGAATTTAGTAGGCTTCAAATACTTTGAAATTAAAAAAACACACAAAAAAGCCCCCCCCCTCCCCCAAAAAAAACAATAAAACCCAAAAAAAAACAGTAAAACCAAAAAAACCCACTGGGCTGGTTTTCTTTTTAAAAAACCCAGGTTTTTTCCCATTTAGCTAGCAATGTATTTATTATAAAGAAAATTGGGGTTTACTGTAAAAAAATCTAAATCTTGTTGCACTGGCATTGCTAGAAAGCAACTTGCGGCTTTCTACAACACAGACTTAGCTAGAATTTATTTAAAACTTCTCCTGTTTGTTTTAAATAAAAACAAGAAATTCAAGTGCTTGGTTTGTCTACCGAATCATTTCAAAACAATAGGAAAAAACGATAGGAAAATTCGATTAAAAAAATTATATTTATTAATGTGTTAACACTGACAATTCTTTTTAGTTTCGTGTCGCTGCAAAAAAATCTAACAGTGTTTTGCCTATTACCCCTTTTTAACAAAGGATAGAAACAAGCTCATTACATTTTTAAAGTATAAATGTCTAGAGCTACAAAAAAGCATAAGCGAGTTGGTGATGTAAACCCAAAGGCCAGGGGGCAGCGAAACTTTACAGTCAAGGCTGTCTAAAAAATTGATGACTAAGTTTCCAAATTGTCTCATGTTGCAGTTCTACAGCTTTATAAACATGATTTTTTGTTTGCCAAAATGAATGGCTTTTAATAACAACTTCTTCTGAACATTAATAAATACAAGAAATCTACAATAGAAAATCATCATTCTTATTTCGGAGAAATGTTAATAATTTTTTTTCTCCACACCTATTCTCAAAAATCACCTTCTCTCTCTATAATATTTCATTGACAATGAAATCGGTCCTTTTTACTCAAACAATTGGGATTCAGAAGGATTAATTTATAAATTTCTGTTAAACACTTTTTTGGCTTAAAGATATTCTGCATTAACAATAAAAATAAAATAAAATTTTAATAAGTTTTGTTTTATTCGGGAAAGTTCTTATCTTGGATTAAAAGGATTAAAGGATAATTAAGAAATGTAAATCCAAAAAAAAATGAAATTTATTTTTTAAAAATGCAACAAAAAAATATGAACATTTTCTTTTGGAATTACAAGATCATTTGGATACGCACAAAACAAGACTTAGCTTTTAATTACTGAATTTGGAAGGGTTATAATTGACCTGAAACACAATCAATGATCTCTGGTTTGTTTAGAAGGAGCTCCACAAATTTGTCCGTCATGTTGGAAACCAATTGGGATGCACTGAACTCAGCACTTAAACCTCTACATACATAATTTATATTCAGATATCAAACTTTGGTAGTAAACGAATATATGCAAGAAGATTCTAACAAAAAAAAAACTTGATGACTTGACAAAGCTCTACACATGAATTATATTGGAACAGACCCAGTCTGCTTTTAATAATTTAGCAGTCCAGGAACATTTTCTTAGGAAGAATTTTTGAATTGCAATAGAAATTTACATACATACATATTGACACCCCCCTCTATTGTTATACAGCAATCATGTAAAGTTCCCATCTGGCATTAAAGCCTAAATTTTCGTCCGCTAATATTTAAAAGTTTCATATAAATATATTAATGCAAGTTTTAATAATATTAAAAGCAGAGGCAAAAGATTGCTGAGACGTACTATCAGCTAGAAAGTTAATCTTTTTCGATGGTAGGTTGCCTTGTGTTCGATGTACTTGGGTATGCATATAAATCATTTAACAAACGTCTTTCAGCAGTAACTCAAATTACACGTAACATACAACATTTTAAGCAGGGTTTCCAGCTGAAGAGTTTTTGCAAATAATTGTACATTTCTAATAAAAAGATAAAACGAAGACGATTTTCATTTTACTGTTTACTGGTTATCACGAGGATTTAAAGGGACTGTATACATAATTTTAAGAGATCCCCCATTCCCGATTTACAATAGTTTAAATTGTCTAAGGGCAAAGGTTTAAAACCTGACAAAACACTCAGTGTGTTAAGTCTTTTAAATAGTGTTCGAATTGCCCGAATTTAAACTCAACCCAGCTGACATCACATGTTTACCTTGAAAATACCGAGCATTGAATGTCCGAAGCGGTTTTTAAAAAATTGAATGTAAATAATTTTTTTCTGTGACTTCTGGAGATTAAGTTTGAATACTTCTTTAATATTAAACGGCTTGCAATACAAGTATTCCACAATTATCAAAAAGTACTGTGGTGAATCTAACTCGCCACTCTCCCAATGGAGGACGACTTGAAATTACACCTACAGTCCCTTTAAGATATTGGCCAAATTTTACCTGACTACGTCACATGTTGCAAGTTTTATAAAAACTTTGGTTGGAATTTTACCAAGCAATGTTTTATCTTGTCTAGCCAAACCAACAACAGTTTCAGGAGAGATCTTAACAATAAAAATATATAATCCAAGATATTCAAGGACCTGTGCACCAGTGCAGTGCTTAGGATCTGGATCGGTCGAATCCGCAACATTTTGGCTTCCTGGATCCAAACCCAGATCTATTGGATCGACAAAATTTTGGCTTCCTGCATCCGGATCCGGATCTATTGGATCCAGAACAATTAGGCTCCCTGGACCAGGATCCAGATCTGTTGTATCTAATACATTTTGGCTCCCTGGATCCGGATTCAGAGCTGCAAAAATATGTGGATACACTGAACCAGGTCCAAGGGGCAAAATATCAACCTAAGCTTGCTAAAAAGTCATTTTTGCTCTCAAAACACAAATCTTAATATCATTCATTACATCTTTAAGGAAGTGTTTAGACATGGTAGTTGAGCTGAAAGTGCAACATACGACATAGACCGTAAAAAAATCAATTTAATTTCAAACAAATCATTCAGATATTACAACCTATAAGAAAGATGCAACATACGACATAGACCGTAAAAAAAATCAATTTAATTTCAAACAAATCATTCAGATATTACAACCTATAGTCATCGATTATCTTTCGCCACATTTGTATATAGTTGATTTTTCATAATATGTTTAATTGTTATGATCTGAGAGTTACTTATAAAAACATTTATTCCTGTTTCAAGAATTTTTGGTAATGAAGACGACATTTTCATATTTTCCAGGAATGTTCGAAAACAAGTTGCAAGCCAAATATTATTTAAAAAAATAAAATCAAAACATATTATGAAAAATCAACCATATACAAATGTGGCGAAAGATAATAATCGATGACCATAGGTTGTAATATCTGAATGATTTGTTTAAAATTAAATAGATATTTTTACGGTCTAAATCGCATGTTGCATCTTTCTGAATTTGTATGGACACTACTTTCTTCGGTATTAGTCGTTTTTAACACTTTTCTCCTTATAGACGCAACAGATAGAATTAAGATTAGTAGCGATCAAAAGCGCTTTTTTAACGCATTAAGCCTATACCCCCTTTCATTTTTCGCGAACACTCCCTTTAAGTAAAAAGTCGTCTGCAATGTATTGCTTTAATTGCCTACCACTGTACCATGTAGATATGCCAGACACTCTCTGTAAAGAAATGTTCAGAACCTGAATATGGATGGCCGGATCCAGAGTAAGGATCCGCATCAAAACAAAATTGATCCTAAGCAATGCTAATTGCACCCATTCCTCATAGATATTATCTTGACTTGTGTTCTTTCCTAAAATCCGGAGCACTTTCTTCATATTTTGTTATCTACTCAAAAAACACTAAATCCTCAAAATTTTTCAATTATTAAAGCTTTTTTGTTTCCGTTATGCATTCCGAATAATGTACAGCAGACGAATTTCTTCTGAAAAGTTTGGGCTTAGGACTATCAACCCACATTATGTACAGAGCGTCCCATATCATATTAGATTATCTCTAATCTTTAACGACAAAATAAACCCTTAATACTCGAAAAACTTATCATTTTCCGCAAGAAAATTATTATATAAGCCTTATGTTATTTTTCAAATTGATTTATTCTAATTAAAATTTCTTATTAGTCCCGAAAATCGCAATTTAGACCTGTTGACGGTCTAATATGATGTGGGACACCCTGTATGTCTATTGGCCAATTTCTTAGACGTTCTACAAAAGGTAGAACCATAGTCACACTATGGTTACGCTTTACCAGAGTGGTGTAGATAGATAGATACGACCTATAGTTGTACCTATGGTTAAATAAATAAGAAATTGGCCATTCGTCTATGCTGAGTAAGTGACAAAAACCTTAGCAAGTAACATTTTAACTTCGGTTTTAATTTTCAGGTGTTTTAAATTAATCACTTTGACATTATTACCTAGAATGATCATCCTGGAGTTTCAAGATAAATAAGCAATTATACCTCATCAAGCAAGGTTCCATATCTTTCCACCAGAGCTTCCAGTTTTGAAGGATTGTTAAGCAATGCACTTAAAGCCTTCATATTGGACAACTGACTCCGAACTAAAGAATAAATAAATGTTGGATTTTAAGACATCATCTAGCTGTAATTTTGCTATGATTTCCCAGGCTAGCTAGGCAGGCAAGGAAGTCGCAGCTTAATAACAGACAGAAAATTTCTCACGAATTCAACAAAAGTAACTTGACACTTTACATGGCTCAGTTTCATTTGCCATAATACTTTTGCCATAATACCTTTACCATAAGTAACACTTGCCATAAGTTACACTTGACATAATGGTAACACTTGCCATGATAACACTTTCTATAATTACTTTTGTCATAATTTTCTAATTTTAAAAAATTTCCAACTTTAGTTTTCTCATTGTTTTAAAACAGATTTCGAACCTAAATTCGAACTGTCTCTGAATTAAATTTGTAATTTGTATTTAATTTGTAATTAAAAAAGGTATATACATATATATGTCTGTTAATTCTTACCAAATTTAATTTTAATTTTGGCAAGTGTAATTATTGCAAGTGTAATCATTATGGCAAGTGTAATTTATGGCAAGTGTTATTTATGACAAATGTATTATGGCAAAAGTATTATGGCAAAAGTATTAATGGCAAAAGTATTATGGCGAATGAAACTGAGCCCTTTACACTACAATACAGGACAAATATATTTTGCACACAAGAACAGGTCGATTGTCGAGGTCAATCTTATTTCCATTTCTTTCAATCTGAAGGTAAGATTACAGTTAAACTTAATATAATTTCTTAGCATTTCGTCTACAAACAGAAGGATCCCAATATTACTTCCAAACATCCAGGTTCAGAAGCAATATGGGGATCAAACAAAATCTACAACATTTTCCCTGTCCGAACTTTGATTGTCAAAAAGGAAGAAAACATATTATGGATATTAAGGATACAATGGATGGAGTAGCATGCTTAAATAATCGAATTAGACCCGTTTTATGTAGAAATTGACGATTATAAATGGAAAAACATTCCCAGAAGTATATTTGGGGGGTGGATCAGAAGCCTTACGAGGACACCCAGTGCCGCACATAGATAAATAAGGTTTGAAAGCTGACAGGGGAGGTGGCTTTCCCTCCCTCGAACTGCATGATTAAGAACCTACTCTGTCAAATGGCTTTAAATTATTTCCATAATTATCTAATGGGTCAATTCTTCTTGGACGTTCCGTGATGTCAAGAAGAATTTCAATTTTGAACAAAAAATATTAAGTTTCAACTTCTGAGAACCTTGTTATTACAATTTGGGAACCTTATATTTTAGTCAAAGCTGCAACCCAATATTGCTTGAAATAAACATGAATAATAATGTTTTTAAATGTCATATAATAGTAATAAGCTTTTTGTATTCATTTAGATTTATCAAATAAAAACTAATATTAATTTTAACTAGAAATGGGATTCATGATAAATGAATCGATTATAACAGTTTTACAAATGGTACAAATTTATTTAAATGTTTATTGAGAGATATGAGCTACTTGTAAGTAAGGCTGTTCCTTATAAAATAATAACAATTAGATGTTAAATTTCAAAGCAGAACTTTCATAGTTGACTGTATCTCTATGGATGATTTCTCAGAAGTATCTATTTAAGCGCAGTTCAAGTGAATATGTAGCATGATTAGTTTAATCATGTGATATCTAATGACGTATATCTTAATTATGTCTAGTTTAACTGTGCAAATACGTAACATGATTATCTTAATCATGTGTTATAGATAATGACGTAGGAATTATAATTATGTCTATTACTTTAACCAGACACTAGCTCATATTCTATCAATGCCAAACCAATGGACGAGATCTCTTCACCTATTGATGTCAACAAGGACATTAGCTATTAATTGATCAATGCCAAACCAACGGGCAATATCTCATGAGCTATCGATGTCAACTGGACACTAGCTCATATTCTATCAACTCCAAACCAATGGGCGCGATACCAGTTTGTATGTTTTAACTAGAACCAAATTATTTTCTCACATGAATGAAAGCAGAGTCTCTATATCAACTGATGTATTTGAGGTTTATATCTTATAAGTTAAAGTTAATAGACATAATTATAATTCCTACCTCATTATCTATATCACAAAATTAAGATAATCATGGACGTATTTGCACAGTTAAACTAGACATAATTAACATATACGTCATTAGATATCACATGATTAAACTAATCATGCTACATATTCATTTGAAACGCAGTTCAAATAATGAGTTTTATGTAGAAGTTTACAAACATGGATAGTTATTAATGTACAACATAGTTCAGGTTTACAGAATATCGTGTTACAACAATATTTATTACACTTCTGCTAGTTACCTATAAACTCAGGGAGTGCTGTTAGAACTGATGCATCAACTTGATTCACTATATGGGAAGCAACATCTATTTGCCACACACGTAATCTTTCCCGTTCAATCTGGACAGGAATTGTAAAGCCTTTTTGTGACAAATGATACTCTTAACCATGGGACATTACATTATTTAACGCTCCTTGTGAAAATTAAGTAAAATTACCACCCACCGCACTCTGCAAAACTGCTACGAAAAAATTCGCACATTTTCATTTTTATCATACTTTTTCCGGAATTTTAAAGATTTACTTAACCACCAATTCCCTTGACCAATAAGTATTGGGAATCCTTGGTACAGTAAAATTCCCTTCCCTGTAAAGTAGTTATAAATAATTACCACCAATCAATCAATTTTGATTAAATATAATGTCTTTTACCAACCCTTAATGAGTTGTTGGTTTCGTTTGTATCGCATTTTCTGTGAAGCCATTATAAAAAAATAACAATAATTGTAACTGAGTTTAAAGCAGTGTACATGACAAATTGTTTTCGCATGCATCAAAAAACATAGTTTTCTTTGTGACAATGATAAAAATTGTAAAATGGTGAATTTTTGGTTACATCATAAGCTCTTAACAAAATTGCAAAAATAAAATTTAAAAAAATTATTTCTAAAAGCCAAATTTCTGGCTCATCGATCTATAACTATCTAAGTTACGCAGTAAATATAGAAAATTAACCTGAGTTAGGTTTACAGCCGTGGAATTATAAAGATCACTAACTGCAGAGCTCTGCAGCAGCTGGAGCAGCAAATCCTATTAAACCAAAAAAATGAAAAAATTAATGAAAACTCCTAGTATTTATTGCAAAATCCACTTATTTAGCTCAAATCAAATCAAATCAAATCAAATCAAATCAAATCAAATCAAATCAAATCAAATCAAATCAAATCAAATCAAATCAAATCAAATCAAATCAAATTAAATTTATTCGCAAAACTTGTACAATCTGCTTCCTTATGCCCAGAGCTAAAAAAAGTTAAAATCTAATGACTGGGCGGGTATAAATATAGATAGGCATTGCACAGGTTTTTTAAGCCTGATTTTTAGCCTAAAGTAAGGTAGAAAATTCAAAAAATTTAACACTTTGGACCAATTCTTTCTGATTTATTCAGTTAAAATAGGATTAAGCATTATCTAAAACTGAATTTAACCTTTTATAAGTTTTAATCCTTGTAGCTTAAAATGTAATCTATTTATTTTTAGGATCAAAAATTTGAGTTTATTTAATCTTAATATTCTTGAGATCAAAAATTTGAAATTTAAACTTTTATATAAAATCTTAAAATATATATAATAATCATAAAAGTGTCTAAACCTTAACTCAGCTTAAAATATCTGTTTTTCAAAAGAAACTGAAACTGTAATTTAAAAAAGAAACTTTCCTAATATGTTTTGTTTTCATGGGTTCTGTGGACAAACGTAAAAATGATTTTTGTAAATTAGAATACTCATATTTAAAAATAGTTAAATCCTGCATTGAAAACTTAAGCATTTAGAAATCTCGGGGAAATACGGCTCGGGTCTAAGCTGTAGTTGAGTCTTATTTACGACTTGAGCTTTCGGATTCAAGCTGCATCTTATTTTCCACAGAGTTGAATTAAAAAAACCGGTTTAAAACTCTATTTGGCGGATTTTCATGGTAGGAATTGGCGCATTCCCAGTTTTTATGAGAACAAGACGCAACATTGACTAAAACCAACCAAGGTCGGTTTTATTTTCATTGGGCTTAACTCCTTAAGTCGAGCCGAATATATTGCAGCTGTCAATCACGTGACACAAGCTGTCGTTAGAGTTGGGTCGAAGATTGGGTCTTAAAGTTTGGTTTAAGGAATTACGACTCGAGCCGAAGAATTTAAATCGCGGGCTCTGTAATCGTAATTTCAAGTGATACTCAATACAAAGATGGCAATGCTCGATTCACAAAGGTATCCTTTACACCACTATCTGAACAATAATGTGGAAAATATAGTTGTTTTCTAGATTTAAAACTGTTTATTTCTGGTAGTTCCTATTTTTTTTCATGCAGTAAAAACAAATATTTCGTAAAATTATAAACATGAATATCTAATTCAGGCTTAATCAGACAAAACTTTTAAAGATACCATTGTGAATCAGGTATTTGTATCAAGAGTTTATCCTTGAAATTATGCTTGATGTCCCTTTAACATTCTCTACCTACCCTTCACTATTTGTAATTTCATTACGTTCTTCAGTGTCTTCTAAAACATACCCCAACCTTCCTTTAATTCTAAATGTTATTTCCTGTTCCTAATCCTCAATCCACAATTTCAGTAACCCTGACCACCGTCTAGAACATAAAAAGGTTACCCACAAAGACTGAGACTTCAGAGACAGCTGTAGTGAATTTATAATCACATTTGTTTCTTCTAAATTCACGATTTTCAGCAACTGTGAACTTGCTTCTTTCTTTGCTAGATCATTTTATAAACCATTAGAAGACTATATTCAAGGTAGAAGATCTTATTTAACCTTGAGATCGTCATATTTTGAGAGTTTCAGAACCGGTTTAATATTCTATTTGGCGGATTTTCATGGTAGGAATTGGCGCATTCCCAGTTTTTATGAGAACAAGACGCAACATTGAGCCTTATTCCCCACTAAAATCAATCAAGGTCGGTTTTATTTTCATTGGGTTTAACTCCTTAAGTCGAGCCAAATATCTTGCAGCTGTCAATCACGTGACACAAGCTGTCGTTAGAGTTGGGTCTTAAAGTTTGGTTTAAGGAAATACGACTCGAGCCGAAGCTTTTAAATCGCGGGCTCTGTAAGCGTAATTTCAAGTGATACTCAATACAAAGATGGCAATGCTCGATTCACAAAGGTATCCTTTACACCATTATCTGAACAATAATGTGGAAAATATAGTTGTTATCTGAACAATAATGAGGAAAATATAGTTGTTTTCTAGATTTAAAACTGTTTATTTCTTGTAGTTCCTTTTTTTCTTGCAGTAGAAATACGCGAGTAAAGAAACCACAATAAAAACAAATATTTCGTAAAATTATAAACATATCTAATTCAGGCTTAATCAGACAAAAGTTTTAAAGGTACTGTTGTGAATCAGGTATTTGTATAAAGAGTTTATACTTGAAATTATGCTTGATGTCCCTCTACCATTCTCTACCTACCCTTTATTATTTGTAATTTCATTACGATCTTCAGTGTCTTCTAAAACATACTCCAACCTTCCTTTAATTCTAAATGTTATTTCCTGTTCCTAATCCTCAATCCACAATTTCAGTAACCCTGACCACTGCCTAGAACATATAAAGGTTACCCACAAAGAATAAAACTTTAGAGACGGCTTTAGTGTATTTAAAATCACATTTGTTTCTTCTAAATTCATGATTCCCCAGCAACTGTGAGCTTGCTCCTTTCTTTGCTAGATCATTTAATAAACCATTAGAAGACTATATTCAAGGTAGAAGATCTTATTTAACCTTGGGATCGTCATATATTCAGGTCGTCTTTACAGTCTCGTCTTTTGTGGATAACACTGTAATTCACGGAGTCTCCCTCTAATGTCTTGCCTGATTCAGTTTCCCCAGAAGAGAACCAATAGTTTCGGCCGGTAAGCTGGCAATTATACTGCTGTTGTTAAGGATGGCCTAAATCAGACAACAAACATTTCATCTCAAATGATTAAATCCCTAGAAGAGGTGGTATCTTATGAACACGTTTAAGCCATATTAGATTTTGTGACTAAATTAATAATCAGGACTTTATTTGATCTAATTTGCAAAAACAAAGTTTTAGTTATCTTACCATGTAACAGTTGACCAAAAAAATTTCAAACATATTTTTCTACAAAGTAAATAATTCACAAGAAAATGAAAAATTTTGATTGGTTTGTTTTGATTCCTTAAGATCAGTTGGAGAAGCATTCTCAAAGTACTCAACAATAATATCGGGATCAATCCCTTTCAGGAACTCCGGACTTAAATCTCTGAATAAAATTAAGATTGCATTATAATTGATCGATCATGTCGATTGTCGATCATAAAAATGATAACACTTCTTAACAGACCAGACAATTACGTTAAGGAAAATTTATTTTTTTATAGATATTTTGTGTGTTTAAATTTTATAGATATTTTGTTTGTGTAAAAAAATGAAGAAAGATTGTTGAGACTCATTGAATAATTTGGTTTTAACAATTTAGTTCAAGTTCATTAAATTAACGATTTCGTTGTGATCAAGTGACCCATTAATCAAGTGTGGCAAGTTCGATTCACAACAGTACCTTTTAATTCTTTGTCTGATAAATTAATGATAAATCAGATATAATTATTTTTCTCTCAGAAAATTGAAATTTTATAAAGTGGTTCCTATATCAAAAACGGATTTGTGCTACAGAGATTAAAAAGAAAAATAAGACAAAGTGTGATATTTGTCCTTGCTACGTTACTTGGACAGGTTAAAGGGGACCCAACACAAGGCTGACATGAAACTCATTACGGAAAAAAAATAATTTTTAGGAGAAACTTTAAGGTAAAAAGTATCACAAAGAATGGAAAAAAACTAGCATTTTGATGTAAATTTTTCGTTTTTTTCCCTCCCTAAATCATTAAAAACATTTTTTTTTTGGGGGGGGGGAGGGAGTGTTTTAATTCTGAACTATATACACCCCTGGAGTTTCAACAACATCTTTATAGTCAATTCTATAGGGAAACTAAAAAATTAAAAAGTTTCGTTTGAACTTTTTTTACCCAATAAATGAAGTAATTGTATCTGAGCTATCTCCTAGATCTACATCATAATCATAATCCTCTTCATCTAATATAGACAATAGAATGTATAATGTTCACATTTTCAAACTAAATATTTGTAACAATGTAAAACTTTTAGAAAATCATAATTCTGAAAAATCGGAAAAAATAACATGACTTTTAAATACTCCAATTCAAATTTACAAAGTTGTCGAAAATGTAAAGTGTATACTGTAAACACTTTAAATAGAATCATTCTCCCAATATTGCATATTAGTAAAATGTTTTCCAAGAAGCTTTAGAAACGTTGAAAAGATTTTAAAACGAAATTGACAATTTTTCAGGGACATGAATAACAAGAATAAGTAACAAAAAAAAACTATGAAATTAAAATAAATTTTTCTTAATAATAACAATATAATAACAATAATAACATACATCATTTTCTTTTTCCCTCCACGGTTGTATTCAGAGGCGTATAAAATACAGTGGGTGAGGAGGGGGGCTTTGGGGGCTAAGGCGAAAGCCCCTCCCCCCATTGAAAAATTAGATCTATAATGTCCAAGGGGATTCAGAACCCTCCCCCAAGGAATACATTTTAAAGAAATTACAACTAATGTTCAAATATTTCTACGTTTCGGCTTGTTTATCATTTGTTTTTATTGATTACGGTAAAATAGTTAAACACAATCCTATAATGGCTTAATAAAAAATGCCAACAACCTAAACCCCCCCCCCCCTTTTATTAGGGTTTACCTAACTCGTTGGAATCACTCATAACACTGAGAAGCTTCGTGATTTTTTTAAGAGAGCTGACAGGAAGTGTCACGGAGAATATCGGGTCATTGATTATTTCATCTAGAAAACAATTCTTATTACAAATTCGAAATAAAAATTAACAGAAATTAAACAATTGTAAAATTAATAACGTCATGTGTTTAGGCCAGACTCCACCAATCATAATGATTATACTATGAGTAGAGACTAATGGTTGGTATTACTAAGTTTAGATTCCCATAAAGGGACTGTCAACGTAGTTTTGAATGACGATTCATGGCAAAGAGAGCACTGTCCGATATACAACAAACTCAACACAGCGCACACTTGAAGTTGCAGCTGATAACACTTGAAGTTGCAGCTGATAACAAGCGGGTTTCGATAAGTTTAAACACACATATCTCTGTGCTTGACGAACACACAGAGGTTTAAGGGTACCATGGTAACATTGGGCATTGCTCTCTTTTTATGTAGGGTCACTTGAAATAACTCAAACAGTCCTTTTAGCTTCCGTGTACAGTAGTGTAAATAATTATCATACCTATTCTATATAAAATAGAGAATATTGCATTTAGAACTTCATACTATTCTTCTTTAAAAAGCAATGTATAAAATATCAATTTAAAGGGAATAATATTTGAATCAACATTCAAGATATTTTGAAGATATTTAAACATTTCTCCTCCTTCTTAATAGTTATTTCTATATTTTGACAATAACACTCGAATTTATACACGAGAATTGAGTGACGATTTCATATATGATAAATCATGATTTATATTTATGAACCTTTGTTAATCTTGCAGAAATATTACAGACACATCATACAGTTATACAAAATACTGTATATATATAAAAATAAAATATACTAAAGCAGATGTTTTTATATTAAAGATTTTTTTAAGGTATTACAGTGCTTATTCTTAACAAAAACAATCTTGAAGTCGTGAGTAAATTTCCACGTTCCATGGTTATCCATTGATGGTTATTTGGACATTAATAGGAAGCTTTATCCAATCTTTTCGATACGTTTTACCAAATAAATTCATTAATTTCCCCAATCTAGCGAATAAAACCCTAGAAATATTGTGGCAAGCATATATCTAGGGTGGCAAAAACTTTGAGAAAAATCCGAACAGTCCATACAAAAAAAAAAAAAAAATAAGTTAAGAGGAAAACATCCTAAATTAAAAAAAACATAAAAGCTAAAAAAATTAATTTCTCATTTCTATAATCATACATCCTCCTTTGTGTCCGTATGTAAGCAAAGGTTGACCTTGCTTACATTCGAACACATTCCTTCAAATCTTATCTGAAACAAAAATGACTGTACTAGCACTGTACAGTGTACAGTGTACCGATGATAAAGATGTTTGTTTTATTTTTAAATTCGGTTGGGCTTCCTTATTTGTTTAAGCTTAAAACTCTTTATTTAGCAATAACGAATAGCCATGTGTATTATCTAAGTAATCTTTGACCTTTAATTCTCATGTTTATTAGGCCGTGCATACTGTATAACTTGACAAGGAAACCAAGTTTGATTGGTTTTAACTTTTTAAAGTCCGACTCGTTGTGCTTTTTTTTCGGGTAATTTTTCAACTACAGATTTATCTGAATTTTAAATGAAAAATAGAAATTTAAAGTTCAGGAAGTGACTGCGCTCATCTTTCTGGGCCTCACACTATTTACTATTTATGTTACAATACTTCTTTGAGTTTAAGAGATTGCCAGGAGTTTTAAGTTTTAAATTTTTCACAATCTATTTTTGATTGTTCTTAAACTATGAAAAAATTAACAGTTTTATTTGGATTTATAAAAAGTGAACTGATAATCTGAGGTTTCTTTTTCAAATAAATTTTGAAGAATCGATAATTATTTTTGAGCTGGAGCAATCTCAAAATAAAACTGGCTTTTAAAAAATAAAAAAAAAGAAAAATTAGCTTTTTTTATAAAACGGTACATTCCACAGTTCGTGTTTTCATCAACAATATTTTATCTAAATCTGATAGAAAAAAAAAAACTACAAAGTGGTTTAACAAAAAAAGAAACTGTGAGACATAGAATGAAAAAATTTGCACCTGGAAATAAATGAAATTTTTAGCGTTTCAATGACAACTTGATTAATGAAAAAATTAAACGAAAATTTTTCCCTCAGTACTCCAAAGTTTTTTTGTGTAACACCATGTATTTCCGGAACATTTTCTCGAATGAACACTTTTGGAAGATATTCTCGAAAAGATAAAAGAATGAATTTTGATTGTCAATTGAAGTAACAGTCAACTTAATATAATTCGAAATGAAGATAATAAATTAAACTTCATTTTGTCGGCTTTTTTAAAGAAAATTTTCATGCAAAAATTAACTATTTATTTAGTGAAATTGAAAAAATCTATGTTTTCTGGGCTTAAAATCCTGAAAATCCGTAGAATTTGAAACATTATCCGTACACCTGTACAATCCGTACATTTTTTACTAAAAATTTAAAAACCACGTACATGTTGGCCACCCTGTAATATCACTTCTGGGGAAAAAGGGGGGGGGAGGAGAAAAAATATATTTTAGGAAAATATACACCCCTGATGATTTACCTAGAACTTTTCTGGGCAGGATACTCAAGGATTCAGGGTTGTTGACGACATTCTTTAGAGCACTACAGAAAGACCAATTGTATAATTTTAGAATTTAATCTTTGCAAATCTATCTGTTCAGAATCTTTAACATACTTGGGTTATTTCATGTTAAGCTATTTAGCTATTCATTGTTATCTGTCTTACTTTTCAAAATATTTATGACCGGAGAAAAAGCCGATTTATCGCTCAAAATTCCAGCACAAAGGTATGATACCTTTCCGTAGACACTATTTAAACGTTTTTCAGTAACAACAGCTCAATAAAATCTAAAATTATCAAATTTCAATGAAATCATGCATCAGCCAGTATAAGTAAAATATAAAACTTTTGATTTTAGAATGAGTAAGAAATTAACGTTTTTCGTTTTTAAACATGATTTGACAAATGAACACATTTATACAAAGACGAAAATAATGAATAGCTAATAGGCTATTTAGTTTAACCACAAATTATCCAATTAAGTAAATGATCCCTTTAAATGCTCAAGAACCTCTCTCTCTCTCTCCCCCCCCCTAAGAAAAAAGATTTATTTTTCAATAATTTCAATTTCAATTGTGAAACAGACAAGTCACTCTATAAATTTAAGATTCATTTGAATTGACGTCTTTATGGCAATAAAAAATAATACCAAACGTAGTAAAATCTTTTCCAGGATTAACCGGTTAAGCTAGATTCAATGCTCCTATTTAATTGGATGAATCGTTAAAACTAATATTTTTTTCTGGATTAAAATTAATTTCAGTCCTAGGTTTAAAGAATTGAAGGATTTGAGGATCTTTTCTCAAATGTTCCGCTAAACTCAGGGATACTTCATCCTGGAATAAACCCTTAATAAATTAACAAAATTAAGTTTGTTAAAGGGAGTGTTCGCGAAAAATGAAAGGGAGTATAGGCTGATATAGAATTGAATTCGATATCAATCGCTACTAATCTTACTTTGATCTGTTGCGTCATAAGGAAAAAAACGGTTAAAAACGTCTTATACCCGAGAGCGTAGCGTCCAGATATATTCACATAGTTGCATTGTTCCACTCAGATCGTAAAAAAATTTAATTAAATTATAAATTAATCATTCAGTGTTATAATTTAATGAATTTAAATCGCGTCTCAAATCCCCTAAAAACCATGTTCAATTGAGCCCAGGCTTAACTCTTATGAGTTGAAAACAATTTTAAGTGGAACCAATCATATTTGAGCCGTTGCTTAAATTTAAGCTGCGGCTCCAATTCTTTAAGTTCGGTCTCTGATATTACAACTTATAAATAACGAATTCAATAAGATGCAATCGTATAAAATTTTAAATTTCATTTAAATATTTTTTTTAATATACGATGTACTTATCAAATCAAATACTCCCTTTAACTACACGCATTATTTTGAAAAAAGCACTACACTCATTTCTTAACATTGAACAATGCAGATGTGTGTCATTTTTCGCGCTTTTCGTTGCTGTAAAATTGCACGACTTTAAAGTCTCAAGAGTTTAAGAAGAAAAAAACAAAAAAATGCGTGAAAAAGTTATTCACAGTAAACTGAAAATACAAGCGCGAGAGACTATTTTCTTAAGAATAAAATACTGAAATTTTATCTTATTTTTAAAGAACAAAATATTTTTTTTTTCACAATTTGACACTATTTTATTAGTGTAATTTACTGTTTGAAGACGCTAGAGGAGTCCCCCTCTCCCTGTGTACCTAAACAATAACAGTAACATAGCTAGAAATTTCACCTTTTCTTCTTTGTTTTCAGGCGAATTAGCAACTTCGTCAGAATAATCATCTGTGGTACTTTCGCCGGCATCAAGGACTTCAATATCAGCTTTGTCCTACGCATAGATCTATGTGATTAAAGGAAAAAAAGAGAAAACATTCAGACTAAAATGTTTTGTAGTGAATACATTTTAAAATTTAGATAAAGAAGCTAAGCTAAGCTAACCCCTTCCCATGGCTGTCTCTGTCCACATTAGATTAAGTATTTTTACAATATATATTAAATAACCAACAATCTTTGCAGAGCACTTAGTTGTATTGTATGGAATTCAATTACTACAGTGCACAATTGTTTTGCATTGAACAAACTTTTAAAAACATTCGGATTATTTTTGGATGGAATAGAAAAAAATGACGAGTAGTGTAAACCTTTGATATTTCAAACTTAGAATATTTTACCAAAATAATTCAAAGTTTGAAGTATCTGCACATTTGTGCAAATTTTAAAGATATTCAATTTTAAAATCAACCTTTTTTTAAAAACAAATTCTAGGGGCCCCAGGATTCTAGGGAGGTGGGGTATCCCCCAGAATTCTAGGAGGGTTTAATTACCCCCAGGATTTTAGGGGGGGGGTTAAATAACCCCAAAAAAAACCCTTATTTACGCCACTGATTAGAATAGAAAAAATAGGATCCAAAACAAAAACACTGTTTTATGACATAATTCACGACTATCTGTATATGGAGTTTAAGAAAGGAAGATTTAACCCCTCCCCCCTTGCAAGGTTAAAGTATTTTGTCTGAAACCAAATATGATTTTTAAAATTATTATCTTCCAACACTTTATATAATTCTACTTGACAAAATTATTGTTCTTTGAAATGCAAATTTGACGAACAGTTAACTTGGAAAAAAGTACTTCTTCAATATTCTCTTAGCTAGATATAAGGGTTTGTTGAACGAAATTCACCAAAATTTTTCGCGAATTTTGATGTATTCTCGACATTATCGCAAAGTTTACGTTCAAATTTCGTTCGATAAAAATCTATTTTTGGAAAGAAAATATCTCTCCAATGTCGCATAGCTAATAAAGCTCTTCGATCATATATATACGTTTCCTATTGCTGGCCAAACGGCTGGACCAAATTTGCAGACCATTTTTGGGGCAACCCGCGGGTTGCATGACAAAAAAAAACTCAAAAAAAAAAACTTTCTTCTAGATTCAATTAAAAAATTTAATTTTTAAAATTTCACAGGCAACACCGGACACCAGCTAGTCTAAATAAAAAAGTCTCAGGGGGACCTGGTTAAAGAACCTTTTTCTTTCTCAGAAGTAATATACATTATACACCCCTAATTTTGTGGTAACTGAAACATTCAAAACATGGATTCAAAGAGGTCCCAATAAAAATGTAAAATCAGCGGAAATTTTAGAAATAAAACTACTAGGGACCTTAATTGTAATTATTTTCTGTTCGAGAATATACTTTATTTTCAATATATCATCGACACTCCTCTTCTTTGGGCAGTCACTCCCTTAGTTAATCCTAAAATTTACCTGTGCACAAAGGAAGTTAAAGTTCAATAAACATAAAATTATGAACAGTATTGAAACAGAAGCCATATTACATCTGAAACAGTGAAGATTTAATATTTTTATTCAGAATGAATTTTCTGAGATATGAAATATTAATATTTCTCATTTCTCCATTTTGCCGCCAGCAGTTCTCATCTTCATGGCATTCCTGAAAATACAGGGTGTCCCACATCATATTGAAATATAAAAGAGATCGTATTCCATGGATAACAATGGTCATTGAATATGCGATTACCAAGTTTTAGAACAATATATTCATCTATTAAACTTGAAAAGCGAATCTAAATTAAACATTGAAAATCGTGGGAATAGGATGTGATACAATTTATAGTATACGTTCAAGTTCACCCCTTGAATATGGGAAATAAGGTTTCTATTCTAGTGGTTACTGAATGAAGATTAAACGACTACGTAAATTAATGTTATCACTTTGAAAGAGTTACATCCTCATTAGTCAATAGTCATGTATAGGAATTCATAATAAGGGATAATGTTCTTAGAAAATAAGTAATTTTAATATCTCCCACTGGTAATGTTAAATCTTCTATACGCGACATACTGAACTTCTGACCAACTAGTTTTCCGGCCAACGGCAAAAACTTTTCGAACTACTGCAATGTCCGATCTACGACAATTGTTTATAATGTACACTGTACAGGGTGTCCCACTAAGCATTTCTTCATATCTCGGGTTATATTGAAAGCACAAAAAACGCAGACCACATTTTGAAAATTCCAAGAATAGTAGTATTCCGTGATTATTAGCTCTCAATTTTAATTTTAAAACTAGGTTGACAATTAATGTAGCAAATTATATAAAAAATCAGAGACGACGTTCAAGTCGTCGTGCTATACTGTGATGTTTCATGGAACAACCTTTACTATTTAAGGGTTAAATTAGGACCATTTCTTGACCGAGCGCTGCGGCGAAGATAAGCAAGGGGGCCAAGCGCTACTGCCATATGATCAATTAGCATTTGTAAAACCATGTGCAAGTAGGTCAGACGTATAGTATAGCGGATGTGCTTAGGTCGAAAGATACACCTTCCTCCCACCTGATATCCTCTTGTCTACGTCGTTCCTTTTTGTCGAGGATTTTCTGCCTCTGTTTAGAGATATCTCCTCCATGTCCTCGTCCTCGTCCACGGCCTCGTCCTGTATATTAAAGGGTCAGTTCAGATAATTTTAAATTTTGGAAAGGGGCACCACATTTCCTCTCTAACTTGGGGCTTGGAGAAGATAGAGAATTTTGTATCGAGTCATCTATTGAACTGTTATAACAGGAAAAATATGAAAATCTTAATTTTTTTCTTAATTTTATAACTTTAACACATCCAATTAAAAAATGAGATATAAAGACTGTGAAAATATTTAATATGATTTTTTCAGCATTGAAGATAAAATTTCAATCAAAATTTTTTTTTAAAGCATGAAAAGAAGGTAAAAAGTTAATAAAGTACTTTCAAGTTAACAATCTCTTGTGCTAAAATAAAAAGGGAAAGTGAATGGAAAATCTAACATTTATGATGAATTGTAATCCTGACCTGTCAATTGCTTAGTTTGGTCCTCGAGTGCTTTGATCATATCAATACTCTCTGGGATTTGAACAAACCTGGACAGAACAAAATTACAGTTATAAGTTATTAATAATTTAATAATTAATTTGAAGTGCCCGGCGTTGCCCGTGGAATTAAATAAAAAATCGAACATGCAAAAGAAAATTTTGTGACCCTACGGGCACCCATCGATTTTCTTTAAAAAAATGTCAGCCAATTTGGTCTTGCCGTTGGCCAGCTATGTTATAAATAATTTCTTAAAAAATTAAAGACCACAGAATGCAATGGCATCCAGTGAACATCACCGAATAAAAAAAATGTTAAAATGTACAACGTAGTTTAAAACCAAAATCATATCAAATTTGACTCTGAGGGTGTCCTCCTCCCACTCCCCAAACCCGAGATGAATATACTAAATCAGGTCTGAAGATAGGTGTAAATGATATGATGTTTGGAACTAGTACTCCTGGCTTTTTGCTCTTGACGAATTTTTAAGTTCTTCCTTAATATTGTTTTTAAACCACTAACTTAGAACTATCAGAACATTGTCTTTTGATTAAGAATTCAGTGATTACCAGAAAACTCTGAAATTGGAAAACGACTTTTAGGCTTAAGTTATGACTTTAAAGAGTACAATAAGTCTGGGACACAGAAAGTGTTCAGTGTAAACAAACACATTTTATTTAATTAGTGATTTAATAAGTGTCTAGTAAAATAATTTACTTTGTAATACCATCAATACACATAAGTATTTCTATAAAGTCGTCTTCCTATTTCGGAGTTTTCTGGTTATCACTGTAAAATCAATATTATGCAAACAAGCGTACTCGTCGTCGTTTTCGTTTAATCAATACAATGAAAACGACTTTCTTTTTCAATTTTGATTTCAAACAGCTGGGATACACATTATAAAGATGGAAACATGGAAACAAAGAGAAGCTGCTAATTACAAGATTCCTGTAATGTTTATTGTGAACTTGTAATTGGAAATAAACTTAATAGAAAAAACAGTCGCCTTAATTTTATCCGCTGACCACTGTATGTTGGCCATGAAAAATGGAATGAATGAGGTGAATTGTCATGTTTGTGTTTAATGAATAGCNTTTGGGATGAAGAATGAATAGCTACCTGATAAGACGGTTTGGGATGAAGAATGAAGAGAATTTAAGGATTGAACCTCTCGGATCCAACATCTCCACCTCCTCTAAGGTTATGTTCATAAATCCATCACTTTGCACAACCTAAATTTTCATCTAGTCACTGCGGCTCAAGCATAGAGCTTGCGGCTCGCAAACAAAGCTTCCGACCCAAACTTTTGCAATTTTTGCAGTTAGGATATTATGATGTGCTATTAAAGTCTTCAAATTTGAATTAAAGCTACAAACCTTTAAAATCATTATAAAGCCCTCAAGGTTATTGAACGGACCAACGATTGATAAATAATGGAAGCTAAAAACATCTCAATTTCGCAACACGAGAAACGAGAAACTACTACAGCATCCCCCCCCCCCACATACCACCACCCAAAAAAAGGGATACAAGTATCAGATATTGTTTACCTTGCCTGTAACAAATGCTTCATTTCTCAGTTCCACTGTAGTTCTCATACCTAACCCAAAGAGATTGAATAAAATAGATTTTTAAATGATTTTTTGAAAAGAATGAAATTGTTAAGTACTTATCCAGATCCGGTTAATTTTTTTCAATGCAATCACTTATCACAAATCACATATAATCTCAATGGAGAAAAACATTATATTTTTTTTTTATAAAAACAAAATTGTTACGCGCTTTCATAATAAAAACAGCAAATTTTAAAAATAATTCGTCTAAAATACTATGAATAATGAATAAAAAAGACTGCCACAAATATAACAGAAAATATGATTATTTACTTAAAGGAACAGACCGGCTATGTAAGGTAGTTAACCTGGGTATGCAGTGTTGTGGAAAAATTCTTAAGGATTCATTTAAAACGTTTCCACGATATATAATTACCGAGTTTGAAAGTGCACAGTCGACGTTCAAAATCATGAATTTGGGTGGGTACGTTTTCAGAATCGTTTTTTTTTTAATCATTAAATAACGACAACGAAAAATAAAGTAAAAATTCTATAGTAAACTTATTGGATGTTTAGGAACATATTTCTCTAAAGAAATTTGCCAATAAATCAATGCTAGAATCAATTATTTCGTTTTCATCATTATATTGAATTTCTGATTTTCTATGAATTTATTCGCCAATTCCTACAAATTCTTCATATGTCCTCTTTTCAATAAAAATTTCAGAAAATCTGCAGAAAATATTTGTGAATAATTAGAGATTATAGAAACTAATAATTCAATAAGATTACTTATTTTCGATAAGATTAATTTTAATTTTCTCAACCTGTTCCTTAACATCTAATTAGTTTACTTAAGAATTTTGTTCACATTTTTTGTCGTCGTTATTTAATAATTAAAAAAATATAATTCTAAAACCTATCCACCCAAAAGTTCGACTTTAAATGTCGACTTTACGCCCAAACTCAGGATTTACAAATCTTAAAAGTGTTTTTTTTATGTCTCAAATGAATCCTAAAAAATTTGTCCATAACACTGCATACTCAGTTCAACTACCTTACATAGCCGGCCTGTCCCTATAATTGACCAAATGGACAGTTAGGTAAGTAATAAGGGTCAATTTCTTCTTTCTAAAATCGGAAAACACCAAGGTTCAGGGGGCAGAGTTTAAACGTCAATTCTGAGATAAGAACGTGTTTGCAGTACCATAGAACTTGGAACGCTTGATCTTGATATCCATTTGAAGACCATTAAAAGATCATTATTCCTAAGTATGGCCACCACGGGATATCAAAAGTAGTAATCAAATTTATCCTCAGGTTTACATAAGATCGGGATCGATGCTTAATCCCGAGGTTCACAAAACTCAAGTTCCAAATTATGATATGACAAATTAGATTTACCTACACATGCTGAAACAAGACATGAGAGTCCACTAGTCTTCAGATATCGTTCTTGTTGCATCGACATTATTACAAGTTAATTTAACAACTATATGTCATCTTTTGCCATCTTCTTTTAATTTTTTTTTATGGCTTTTTCTGAAATCGATTTTTTTTATTTTTTATCTTTTTCTTTCTTTCTTTTTCATTTATTTCTTTCTTTTTCATTTATTTTTTCTCTTCTTTATTTCAAAATATTCATAACATTTTTTCTTGAGACGACAATAGTGCAGATACATACAAACGATGAAACTGTGCAATAAAAAAATCTCGATAAACGATTGAAGAATTTTCAATCTTCGTCAGCATTCCTCCTCTTCCAGCTTCTCTCCTCCTCCTCTTCATCCTCGTCATCATCATCGAGCAGACCTTCGTTAAGCTCTTCCTCCTCCTCTTCGACCTTAATCAATAAGTTATTTTTTTTCATCTATACTATAGATACTATGCTCGTCTGTTTGACAAAAAAATGTCAAAACGGCTGACGCAATTAGGGCAGAAAAGGTTTAAGAATACTCAATCTCAAAATTTCAAAAACGTGTCTCCAAAAAAAGTTAATTTCGTAAAATTTTGAAAATTCACGAAAAAAAGTTTAAATCCAAGAACTTTTTTGTTGTTGCTTTATTTGTTATTTGGCTATTACATACAATTCAAGTTGCTAAGGATTTCCCATGGACTCCTTATACAGATAAAAATTTTAGATAATTATATTTAAGTAGTTTTAAGTTGTCATCCTTTGTTGTTAACTCTTTATGTACCTGCTCCTCCTCCTCGTCCCCTAGATCCTCGGCTCCTAGTTCTTCATCACCTTCACCTTCCTCCTCAGCGAGACTTCCCTGCAACGGAATGATTTTGATAATCAGTAACCGGATTGAATGAATTTGAGCTAAGCCACTGAACAACTTACCGCAGGTTTAAATCTTGATTCACCAGATTTAGGAGGATATGAATCGGTAATTTGAACCAGCGAAAGGTAGTTCGGGGCCCAATTCGTTAAGTTCGGTCCCAGGGGTCACCAATATCCAAATATCGGATCCCAAAGATCTTTTTGGAACGAAAATAATACTTTTATGCTTGTGTGACTGTGTATCAAGGCACGTTTTTGTGCCAATGAAGAAAAATTATGAAAATTATCAGTCTTCAGAAGGCAAACTAAGGTTATCTTCAATTCTAGTTTCTTAAATAATAAAAGTGACTTTTCGAAAAACCTAAAACTGACAGAATCCAAGAAAAAAAAAGGCAATCTTTCTCCTTGTTGGAATATAAACGTTAAAGTAAAAGTAGGGTATTTGCATCTCTTCAAATTAGTGGGGCTAACCAAGTTCAATTGACAGTCCCTTTAAAACCGTAAATAAAGGTTTAAGGTCCAACCTGTGAGTAGTGTTGTTTGGATAGTTCAAACTGAATTATGTTACAGTTTGCTTTTATTAAATAAAAAGTGCAAAAACGTTCCGAAAACGATCGTTATGACACGTTCATTGTTGCAATCCGTTTCGAATAGTTTTTTAATCGTTTTTTGCATACAACTTAATCCAGGATGAACACTTGATACAGTGTAAGAATTACAAATATTGAGAATGAACAGTATAAAAAGAATTGCTAAATATTGACCATGAAAGAATATGTAAGCAATAAAGACCCAAAAACAAACCAACTGAAGGCACAGAACTACCTGTGAGAGACTGTCTTCATGTTCCTGTAGACCAGGAGGAAGATAATCATGTTGAGGAGGAGTATAGTCGTCATCAGGCACCTCCTCTTCTCCAGTATACTAGAGTAGATAAATATTTATCCTACTGGATGTCCCAAAATATGGAAATCAAGTGATAAACTTCAACATACCCTAACTTTGAGTGTACAGTTATTACATTTTAAGAAAATTTTAAGAAAAGAGGGTATCACACAAAAAACATTGATAATGAGACAAAACTTTTGGTCGTCTACACGATATTATCTATCATCACGGTAATTGTTACACAGAAAACATTTATGTACGAGATTTCCAAAATGTGGTCTAGCATTTTTGTAATATTCATATTGAGGGAGATAGGAATTATGTCAACGATTTATTTAGCACTCACACACTCAAAAAATGTTAAGTAAAGCATACTAAGTACATAAACAATGTGCATATAAATGAACTGTACAAAATGTACACTGTACAGTGTGAAAAAAGGTATGTCAACAGCAACTCAACAGAGTACATTGTAAATTGTACATCCAAATGTCCTGTAAGGAGTGTACACTGTGCACATAAATGATGAGTGTACTGTAGAGAGTCATTGTACATAAAAATGTAATGTACTCTTTACAGTATACACTGTACAGTGTGTATAAAGGTGTACTTCTAGCACTGTAAGTGTTAAGTGTACACAGTAACTAACCTGAGGTTCAGCTTCCCTATCAGGTGTACCCTGGTTGTACCATGAGAGTTGCAGTACACGGTCGTTGAAATTCTTACCTAATTATATATATTGAATAGGTAAATTACATTTTAACTGGAAAGAACACCTCAAAGCGCCATAACCCAGGCCAAGAGCAAGTAGAAGTTATAGTCGAAACTAGGACTGAATATAGAAACAAGTTTGAACAACATTTGAGTATTGACTTTACATTTAGATCGCACAGAAACAAACATATATCAATCAATCAATCAATCGAGACTAGACTTTAAACTTCCGTTAAGTGCTTTACAGAATAGACCGCACCTTGAAAACAAAATTAAGTGACCGAGCATAAATACAGGTGACCCTCCATGCAAATAGAGCAATGTCTGATTTACAATGGTATAATTCTAAGAATTTCTCCAGTCTTGCTTAAAAGCAAGAAATACGCAAGTCCCTTTACAGAGAAACCATACAGAAAACAGAGCTGAAAACTTAAGAATGAGATATCCTTAATCCCGATTCCTTAATCTGAGTATCCAATAAACATTTTGTTTTGCTTCTTAAACCGCTCTTTCTTGGATATAGTGGAGAAAATTAAAAACTGGTTTTTAAAATTAGAGAGTTCCTCCCGTTTCTGAATATAATCTTAAATGGCGCGCAAAATTTCAAATTTATCGGCTTCATATGCGCAACTTTAATTGGTTGAATTTTATACACTTTTCAGGATAGAAGTACGAGATTAGGTTAGACTCGATATTAAGAAAAAGAGAGGATCGAGAGGATTAAGCATTAATCTCGATATTAGTCTCTATCCGTCTCAAAGAATGTTGCCTTTTAATATTATGCTTACCTGAAACTTCCTTTATGTTTTTGCCAGTTCTTAAATTGCTGCTTCTTAAATTGTTGCTATTTTGGCACCGGTTTTTTATTTTATTAATCTTTACTGATATATTTTTTGTTGTTTTCGTCTGCACATTTAATAAAATCAAAGAAAAATCAAAATGTACATATCGTTGATATATATATAAAGTTTATTGTTATTTGCTATGTACTTTTTGATCAATAAATAGATTTGAATAATAATAATTAATCTCGATATCCGATATCGATTCTGAAGATTTCAGCTCAGAGTATCCTATGAACATTTTGATTTTCTTCTTAAACCGTGTTCTTTCTCGGATATAGTGGAGAAAAATTAAAAACCGGTTTTAAAATTAGAGAGTTCTCCCGTTTTTATATATTAATCGAAAATGGCGGCCAAAATTTCAAATTTACCGGCTTCTCTGATTGGTTGAAGTTTATACACTTTTCAGGATAGAAGTATAAGATTAGGTTAGTTTCGATATTATCCTCCAATCTAAAGTTTTCAGCTCAGTTAACTTAAAAAACTTTCTAATTCATGCTTGATCCGACAAAGCTTTTAAGGAATCCTTGTAAATCGGACATTGCCATCTTTACATTAAAGGGTCACTTATAATTGCGCTTACAGTCCCTTTGTCTCGTATCTTACCGGAAGACATAGCAGTCTCTGCAAATCTTCTTGTTTTGTATTTCAGTATAACCGAGGGGGTAGCCTGGTCCTCCATTATATCAGTTATCTCGCCGAATTTCTAAACAATAAACAGATTTAACGTTCTTTTCCAGATTAAGCCAAAATTCAAGAAGAAGTTGAGAATCTTGGTTTCAAGTTTTAGAACGGTTATACGTCATTATCAGTAAACTC